>NC_137919.1:8865620-8878120 GCF_963457725.1 Sprattus sprattus
CTTGATAAAGAAAAACACAGACACACTACGGCAAGCACTGAGTACTAGGGTACACAGCCAATCACAAAACAGGTGTTTGGAGGCAGACCAGCACGGTTTGGCCCGGATCAAAAGATGGTCCAAAATGAGCGCGGCACACATTGGCGCTGTTCATCTTGTAATGGAAATGCAAAGGTGCTAAGCACGGCCAGAAGTGTGTGTGTCTGCGTCTGCGTCTGCGTCTGCGTGCGCGTACTTGTGTGTGTGTGTGCACGTGTGTGTGTGTGGGTGTGTGAGTGTGTGTGTGTGTGTGTGTGTGTGTCACACACACACACACACATACTCACACATACTCAAACACACACACACAAACACGCGCACACACAAACACGCGCACACACAGACGCACACACAGGTAGTGTGGGAAGGTAGACTGCTTCTTTTCTCTGGTTCATCTCCTCCCTCGCTCCACTCCTCCGTCACGTCAGGCAGTGACGCTGCAGAAGCAGCAGCAGCAACAGACACAGCAGCAGTAGGGCACAGCTCTCCTGATCTCACCCCACTCTTAAAGCAGCCGACAGCGTCTGAGCTCAGCCACTCACACACAACAGGGCTTACAGCTTACAGAGAAGAGGAGCGGAGAGCAGAGGAGAGGAGAGGAGAACAGAGGAGAGGAGAGGAGACACACAGAGGAAAGAAAACAGCATACCTTACAGACGAGGAAACAGCAGGGCTTACAGCATACAGGCAAGACAAGAGGAGAGGAGACACACAGACAAGACCAAATGAGAGGAGAGGAGAGACACATAGCAGATCTTACAGACGAGGAGACAGCAGGGCTTACGGCTTACAGACCAGGAGACTGAGGGAGTAGAGGAGAGAACACAACAGGGTTTACACACGAGGGAGGGGGGGGGGAGAGCGAGAGAAAGAGAGAGACTTAACAGGCACAGCAAAGAGAAGAGAGTGAGAGAAAGAAGAGAACACGACACAGAGCTCAGACAAGAGGAGCGAGAAAAAAGACAGACAGACACCTGAAAACATCAGACAAGGGGAGACAGAGAGAGCGAGGGAGAGGGAGAAGAGAGCAGGACAGAAAGAGTAGATGAGTGAAGTCAGCACAGGCACCAGCAGACAGAGTACAGCATCACCACAGAGACACGTGCCTGGGAGCAGCATGTCTTAAGGCTCTTGTCGAGCAAGGGGAGCGATCTGGCTGCACGGCGCTGACTCCGCTGTTCCGGTAAGAGGAAACGCTGAGCTCAGAGGCTGAACTCTACTGTATGACATCACCGTTAGATACTAACGTTACCGAGCGATGATGATGATGATGATGCCATAGATGGCATGACAAAAAAGGTGTGGTGTCAACAAGAGTAATGCATGGTGTGGTGTCATTGGACATTCAGATGGAGTGGTATGATGTCATACTTAGGGGTACTCTTCGCATAAGGCTGTTGGGATGGGTGCTGTGGGCACGGTGTGATGTCACTGAGAAATGGTGCTGGATTGGCTGATTGCTAGGTTAGCTGTCCTGCTGTGAAGTAACATTCCTTGTTGTGAGAATTAACTAGAGGGATTCCCCTCAGATGTGTTTCAGTGGCAGCTGTTGCAAGGAAGGGTGTCTAGTCAGAGATGTTGCAAGCCAATCATGTCAGACTCAGACAACAGTAGGCTCTAGCAGGTCAGACAACAGTAGGCTATATCTTTGGCTGATTCAAGTTCAGATGGAGCTGATTGTCTGTAAAACCCTTGTATCGCACCCAAAAGTAGACTGGATATTTTGTTTACAATACCATGACATTTGTTCATTTAGCAGATGCGTTTATCCAAAGTGACTTACACAGTATGGTCCTGCCATACCTTCTCCATCAGAATGTGTGCTCCTTTCCTGGCCACCAGACCCATGACCTTAGTGTTGTAAGCACGTGTCTCTTTTCATGCGCCTTACACACACTTGCTCAGCTTGGCAAAGCACTACAATTGTGTCATCATTGTATCATGGGAAATGGAGTTGGATCATGGGAAATGGAGTTGGATCATGGGAAATGGAGATGAATCATGGGAAATGAAGTTGGATCAATCAACCATAATTAAGCGCTATTCACCGCTTTTTGGACAAAAGTGTATGCTAAATGCCATAACCGTAATCTCACCGAATAGAGACTGTTCACAAAAATTAAAATGCCTCCCTTACTTCCACTGCTGCTTCTTCTTGTTCTTGTTCTTGTTCTTCTTCTTCTTCTTCTTCTTCTTCTTCTTCTTCTTCTTGGGACCTGATCAGACACTGGTGGCATTTTAACCTCCCTTAGCTCAGTGCTCTACTTCCACTCTTCTCCGCAGCCAAGCCCAGGACGTCGCTACGGCAACCCGATCACCGGGGGCGACTAGGGCGGGGGAGCGGCCGTCCTGGCGGATACGGAGACTCTCGGCAGGGACATGTGAGGGACGGACAGGCAGACGGCAGGGGCAACTCCTCCCAAAACAAAGCCCAGAACGCACCTGCTCGGAAAGGCTCCTCTGCCTCGGACAGGTGAGTGACTTGGCTTAACTGCAGGGGTCAAAGGTCATGACCTTGACCTTTGTATTTATTGATGCAGCTGAGGCTTTTATCCAAAGGGACTCAGAGTCTTGCACAGAGGTACATTTTTAGCAGTATGTGTGCTCGCCTGACTGTCAAACTCAAGACCCTGGTGTGGTTAGCACTGAACAGTTTTTTTTAAATCATTTTTTTTTTCATTTCATTTTTTTTAATGGCTAGTGTGTCTTATGTGTGGGACCTTCATGTTTGCGATTGAACAGGTCGGCACAACATATCAGCAAGCTGCTTCTCAAAGGTCCCATGCAGTTGTAGTTTTCTGTCTTGGAGAGCCATAGCCGCACACCAGATGGCACTGGTTTGATTAGCTCGTCTCCGTGTTCAGCTTGTTGATTAGCTATGGCTGGAGTGGTCTGGTTTGGTGGTGAAACTATAGTATTTATTTACTAGTATTTATCCAACGGCTGATTATGGCCTCATGGGTTATTGACAAGGAAGAAAGTTGGCCAAAAATCAGAGGAGACAAGAGAATAGGACGGTGTGAAAGTAAAAGAAAGAGTCCACCAAATAAAGGGTAAAAAGAGAAGAGAATATTCAGACCACTGGCCAAAAAAGATGGATAAAGTTGCTTTACCCGTTCCAGCTCAGTGCCATTGTATCAGTCTGTCTCTTATTTCTCTCTCTCTTTCCCTTTCCGGTTCTTTCTTTCTTTCTTTCCGCCTCTCTGTCTGTCTCTCTCTCGTTCTCTCTCTGTCTCTCTCTCTGGTTACCCGGTCTGAATGAAAGTAGTGTTGGGATAAGAGTGTGAGTGGCTGAGCAAGGGGTAAGAGAGGGAGGGAGGGAGAGAACTCTAGAATGAGAATGAGAGCGATAGCCTGCTGCTTATTCAGCATGGGGGGGGGGGGATGCAGTTAGACGAGTGAGCACTCTCTCTCTTTCTCTCTCTCTCTCTCTGTGCTCTGTCCTCAGTCTGCTGCCAAAATGCTTTTCAGAGAAAACAACTGACCTCACACTCTGTGCCGTGCCACTGTTGTCTGTATCATTTGCAGCCCCCCCCCACCTCTCCTCCCCGTCCAATCCAATCCATCTCTCCCCAAGCCAGCACTGTACAGTCAATGGAGGGTGTGTGTGAGGGGGTGACTGTGTGTGTCAGGGGGTGTTCCAGTGGCATGTGCTCACCGGGGGGCCCCTAATCCTCCTGCCTATTGTAGCGCAGATTAGCCATGCTAAACCGGCCCAGCGTGACTCAGCACATTTTCAATGATCCAGTCACCGCCGCTTCATCTGACACCTCAAATCAAATGCAACGAGAAACTCTTCTCTCCTCCTCCGCATACACCAGCCCACCAACCCCCCTTATATACAAACACACACACACACACACACACACACACACACACACACACACCCTGACCCTTTCTTTACACCTGTTCACCACGTGTGGCGAGCCTTAGAGTGCTGAATGGTCTAGAGATTGTAGATTCACAGATACATCCCTTTCCTTCACAGAGTAGCCACCGGATGTACCAGGAGCTTTCCCTGTAAAGACTGAGGAATGACAGTTCTATCTTTGTGTGGCTTCAGGGAAGGACATGCAGTTCAGCGGTGCACAATGAATCCTCTATGGCCGCCCTACAGCAGTGCATTCTCGTGTTGATCAGGCCGTCTTTATTAAGACCGCTCCGGTCATATCCTGCAGCACATGATTAAGCGCAGTGAAAAGGTTTGGCATCGGAGCAAACTTGGTTATTTGGCTGCACTGGTAATCAGTGTAATCAGTGCAGTCTTATGCGTGATCATTTAATGAGAGATGTGCTTGTCAATTTTGGTTCCTCCTTACCTTACTGCATGGCTGGAATATGGTCAAATCAGTCCCAGGGGCACTTCACCTTTGGAGGAGACCCTCCCCCCCCCCCACCTTGGAAAGTTTCAGGCCACGCCCCAGGGTTTAAGTGGGCAATCTCCCTCTCACTCACATACGTCACACACATGAACACACACACACACACACACAGACACTCCTTGGAACTTCAGCTCTCAGATCTTCTTGAGCCTCAGAGGGGCGTGGCATGCGTCTCTCTGAGACCCCTGTCAGTCTGAGGCCCCTGTGGGCGCTTGCCCTCCTGGCCCGGTCAGTACTCTAGCCTTGCCCTCCTGGCCCCGCTGGCCCAGTCCGTACTCTAGCCTTGCCCTCTTGGCCTGGTCCGTACTCTAGCCTTGCCCTCCTGGCTCAGTCCGTACTCTACCCTTGCCCTCCTGGCCCGGTCCGTACTCTAGCCTTGCCCTCCTGGCCCGGTCCGTACTCTAGCCTTGCCCTCCTGGCCCGGTCCGTACTCTAGCCTTGCCCTCCTGGCCCCGCTGGCTCAGTCCGTACTCTAGCCTTGCCCTCCTGGCTCAGTCTGTACTCTAGCCTCACCCTCCTGGCCCGGTCCGTACTCTAGCCTTGCCCTCCTGGCTCAGTCCCTTCTCTAGCCTCACCCTCCTGGCCCAGTCCGTACTCTAGCCTTGCCCTCCTGGCTCAGTCCGTACTCTAGCCTCACCCTCCTGGCTCAGTCCCTTCTCTAGCCTTGCCCTCCTGGCTCTGTCCGTAATCTAGCCTTGCCCTCCTGCACACCTTCCATGAGCCCCTGTGCTTGTGAAAAAGGGTAAAGTGCTCAGAAAGTACAGTAACAGCACTGCTTGTTAAATGGTCACAGTTCATTTCAAATGAAATCTGTCATGTGATTTAAAATGGTTGATGCTTGGATTAGCGAATGCTCTAGGCTAGCTATAGCACATTGTTAGCGAATGATAAGGCTAGATGGTGCACAGACCTATGATCTCAGGCTGGCCCATGATTAGCAAATACTTTGGTCAGTAGTGAATACTCTGTCTAGGTTAAGCCCAAGACCAGCAGATGTTCAGGGTAGTGATAATCGAGCGAGCTAAGCTAGCGAATACCCTGTCTAATAGTATGAGGCTAGCTACATTACAGGATTAGTGTGGCTAATGGTAAAAGGTTAGCTGCAGCACAGGATTAAAGAATAGTCTGGCTAATGGTATAAAGTTAGCTGAAGCACAGGATTAGCGTATGGTCTGGCTAATGGTATAAGGTTAGCTGAAGCACAGGATAAGCATATGGTCTGGACAGCAGACTCATACTCTGCCCCACTGTTTCCAGGTCAGACAAGAGGATGACCCTTCCCTCTAGGTTCCAGAAGGAGGTCCACGCACATCTCTCCAGGAACCCCCAACAGACTAGTGGTGAGTAGAGCGCTTGCTGTCCTCTTACACTCTCTCCCTCTCTCTCTCTCTCTCTCTCTTCCTCCCCCTCTCTCCCTCTCTCTCTCCCTGTTCCTCCCCCTCTCTCTCCCCCTCTCTCTCCCCCTCTCTCTCTCTCTTTATTCTATCTCCCCCTCTCTCTCTCTCTTTGAGATACATAACCTGAGATGAATAACCAAACTTTTAACTTAATGGGTGAGAGAAATGGTGAAGTAGAGACGGACAGAATGATAGAATGGAGTGCAGGGGAAGAGAGGATCTCCACACTCAACGACAGTAAAGGAAAAGCGCAGTCCAGGTTGAGAGGCGGTGTGGTGTGACCGTTACCTTTTCACCACCTGGCCAAACACTGTAAATGATGAAATCAAAAGCATGGACATTCTCAGAGTGAATTCTGCCTTACACTCTATGTCAAACTTATATATATATATACACCTATACACTATAGCTCCTGCATCTTTGGTAGAAACATCATCCCTGGCAGTCTGTACTATGCCTGGGTTTGGCTAATATCTGGTGTCAGACTCGTCGTAGCTGCTATCAAGTAGCTTCACAGGCAGAGACATCAGTGGTCCCTCTTGAGTGTGTGTGTGTACATATACATATATCTTGAGTGTTTGTCATTAGATTAGAAGCTTCCCTGCAGGAGGTGATAGAGGCCATGCAGAGGGGGAACAGACTCTGCTGTGTAGCTGGTCCATAGCACCTCATTAGTGTGTGTGTGTGTGTGTGTGTGTGTGTGTATGTGTATATATATGCAACTTTTTCATGGGCGCAACCCACATACTCAGCTGCGCTGCTCATCCCACAAAAGCATGTTCCTTACGAATGTGGCCCCTATTAAAAGGGAACTAAACAGGCTTTCCAACGGTATAAGATTTATTTCCGAGAAGCATTGTTACAACAAAGAAATAATCTACCAAACACAAATTTCCTTACTTTTTGTGCAATGTTTAAATATATACTGTATACACACACACACACACACACAAACGTTTATTTATATATATATATATATATATATATATATATATATATATATATATATATATATATATACAGTATATATATATTATATAGTGTGCCCAAAACATGTGTGTCTTAAAAATCGGATATAATAAAATGTACATCTTTCTGTTTTCTTTTCAAGCTCCTGCCAACCTAAACGAGAGCTCCCAGCAGGCAAAGCCCAAGACGGCCCAGACGGGGTCCTACAACCCAGGCCAGGTGCAGGGCCGCCTGAAAGAGATCCTGAACAAGTACAGCAATGGCTTCTGGGTGTCCAAGCTTCCGCAGCTCTACCGGGAACTGTACAAGCAGGAGCTGCCGGGCGAAGCCCTTAAAGACCTGGAGCAGTGGACCCACATCTGCACCGTAAGACCCCTCAAATCACAGGCACAGACAAACACTGACCCGAGACTCTCTCAGGGTTACAGGGCTTTAGTCCACATGGAAACAACTGGCCATTTTGAGTGAAATATTATTGTTATTACTATTGTTTGTGTGTGTCTGTGTCAGTTTCTGTGTGTGTGTGTGGGTGAGTGTCTGTGTGTGTGTGTGTGTGTGTGTGTGTGTGTGTGTGTGTGTGTGTGTGTGTGTGTGTGTGTGTGTGTGTGTGTGTGTGTGTGTGTGTGTGTGTGTGTGTGCCTGGACCACCATCACAGGCACAGACAAACTTTGACCCCGAGACTCTTTCAGGGTTGCAGGGCTTTAGTTCACGTGGAAACAACTGACCATTTTGAGTGAAATAAAATAAGTACTTAGATTACACACACATAATTTACACTTAAGTAAGCGTTAAAAGACATGGGTGAATAACGAACGGAGCTGAAATGTGATTTTCACTGGAAACAAAATGATCGCGGGTCGCTAGCTTTTTGATTTATTGTGCATCATATACAGTAGAGCTGAGATTGCTACCGTTTCGGGTTCCCTTCAACAGCATTGGTACACTGATCAAAGTTCCCTTCTTAGGTTTGTCATGTCGTATATAAATAGTACCACTCTCAAAATAGAACCGGCAAAGTAAGCAGTCACTTGCAGTGATCACTTGCAAAAGCAAAGCAGCCAGAATCCAGTTAATGCTAAAGTGTGAGTGTGTGAGTTTCTGTGTGTGTGTGTGTGTGTGTGCGCGTGTGTGTGTCTGTGTGTGTGTGTGTGTGTGTGTGTGTGTGTGTGTGTGTGTGTGTGTGTGTGTGTGTGAGTGTGTGAGTGTCTCTTCCTGTGTGTGTGGCTCTACCCAATACCATTCTCTCTCTCCCTCTCTTGCCCCCTCTCTCTCAGGTGGAGAAGCCTTGCAGCACCAACCCAGCCGAGCTCCTCCTCTACCCTGCCAAGGAGTCCAGCAGTACCCCCTGCACCCCTACCCCTACCCCTACCCCTCCAGGGGGTGACCGTCACTCTCCTCTCCCCCAGAAGCAACCCCGTCCCCGCACCCCCATCCTCACCACCAGCACCCCCACCTCGCAAAGCCCCTCCACGCCCACCCCCACAGCTGGCACGCCGCCCCCCTCCCTCACCCCAGAGCTGCGCAGGAACCTCGGGGAGCTCCTGCTGAAGTACAGCAGCGGCCTGTGGGCACACGCACTGCCCAAGCTCTACCAGGACACCTACAAGAGCGCCCTGCCCGAGCACGTGCTCCAGAACCTCGCGCTGCTCGCTGACTTCTGCACCATCGACTACCCCATGCCCGACAACCCCAAGCGGGCCATCCTGTACGTGCGATCGGCGGAGGACGAGAACAGCAACCGGGCGGAGCTGGGCGACAAGCGGGCGCCGGCGGAGGTGGGCAGGCGTCTGAGCTGCCACCCACCCGTGCCCGCGCTGCAGATACCGCGCGAGGAGTATCCGTCGGTGCTCGTGGTGGAGGCTGCCAGCACCAATAGAGTTGTGCTCAGGTGAGGATGCTGTGGTGAGGTGTGCTCAGGTGAGGATGCTGTGGTGAGGTTAAACAGGTGTGTTCAGGTGAGGATGCTGTGGTGAGGTAGAACAGGTGTGATCAGGTGAGGATGCTGTGGTGAGGTTGAACAGGTGTGTTCAGGTAGAACAGGTGTGTTCAGGTAGAACAGGTGTGTTCAGGTGAGGATGCTGTGGTGAGGTAGAACAGGTGTGTTCAGGTAGAACAGGTGTGTTCAGTTGACGATGCTGTGGTGAGGTAGAACAGGTGTGTTCAGGTAAAACAGGTGTGTTCAGTTGACGATGCGGTGGTGAGGTAGAACAGGTGTGTTCAGGTAAAACAGGTGTGCTCAGGTGAGGATGCTGTGGTGAGGTAGAACAAGTGTGTTTAGGTGAGCTGTTGTCAGGTAAAACCTCTGTGATGGGCTGGGACTGCCATACTCCCTGTTGATTCCCAGCTAAATCAACCTAGGTTTTAAACCTAATGTGTTGAGGTGAACCAGGTGTGTTGAGGTAAACCATTCACGTAAACCTGCTGCTTTCAAGTGAGACTGTTGTGTTAAGGTGATCCTGTGGTGTTCAGGTGAGACAGTTGTGTTGAGTTAAAGCAGGTGAGTTGAGCGGTCATGCTCAGTTAAAGTAACAGTATGCAACAATTATACTTCAGGATTAAGGTTAGGATAAGCAGTTTTACCTTAAAATAACAGCTTGAAAAAAATTGGGGCGCTACAATGACTTTTAATATGGAGAATCACCTCCGTACCATTGCCATACCAGGGTCCATAGGCGTATAACCGCTAAATGTAAGATTGCCTGACGCCGCCCGGCTTTCTACTGTCTGCCGAACTAGTAATTAGCTTATTTGCCCTCTTGCCTTGTCTTGTGTTGCACTTGCTTGATGTTTGACTGTGTTAGGACAGTTGTTAAGTAACTAGTTTGTTATAATGTCAAAGTCAGCACATTTCAAGAGATTTCGTTAGTTTTAGCCGCTAGCGTATCGTTAGCGAATAGCAATTGATCCGGAATGCTTCTTTAAAAGAAGCGGCAAGCATCAACAGTGGGTATTTCTCATTACCCTATTTGTTTATCCTTCCTTCCTTCCTTCCTCGTCTCCTCTCCTCACATCCTAGCCCCTTATTCTGAGGGAACCATGATGGAAACAAGGAGGACTAATGAGATGTACTTGCTCACTTACATGTCACTTTTAAGATGTGTCAGTGTCTGTGTCATGTTTTAGTGTCTGTGTCAGCAATTATAGTGGGAGCCCTGTTCTTGTGCTAAGCTGAGGGTTGTGTGTACGGGTGAGACTCTTGTGCTCTGCTAAGGGTTGTGTGGCAGCTGAGACTTGTGCTAAGCTAATACTTGAGTAGAATGCTATGTATGCTATGGGTGTTTTTTGGGAAAGGAAATGTAATGTGTGTGGGACTGACTTTACATTCATGTTGGATACTGTGAATGTTTTACCAAGCTTTCCTGTTCTATAGGCATTTATTTAGCTGCAACTAACCTCACATTGTTGTTGTCTGCAGATACATCGGAGAGGGCTACTCCCAGGCCCAGGAGAAGCTGGAGGACGAGATGAGGGAGTTCTACGGCCAGGATAACACCAGGAAGGCCCTGGCCTCTCCCGCCTTGGGGCAGCTGGCGGCTGTCCGTGCCGAGGAAGAGGAGGAGATTCTTCGCGCCCAAGTGAGCGAGGTCATGGCGGACAAGGTCAAGGTGAGTGATTAAGGCCGTGCCGCCAATGAGGTGCAAGCGCTGTAACCTCCAACACATGGCAGTAAAGTAATGAAGGGGAGAGAGTAGTCACCCCACCCAGACTTGAACCTGGGTCTACGGGGAGCCTGTATGTTTTCAGATTAAGATGAAGGTGTTGGGTGTGGCTTTGAGCTGTACATGGCGCACGGTTTGTTGGACAGGACGGTACGGTTTGTTGGACAGGTATAGCCCTGTTGTCTGGGAATTCCCCGCCCCTTCACTGCATTTCATTTGCTCAGTTAGTCTGGCAAACTACTAAATGGAGGTCCACTTCACTCACGTAATTGGACACGCCTTTAACCAATCAGACCAACGATACTATACAACGATACAACGATCGGTAATAAAACAAACACATATTTTTTCTCTATGAATTGTTTCAGAGCAAGTTTCTGTTCTATTTTCAAAGAAAACTTGCCTTTGAAATCATCCAAGACAGCCGCGAGAGCAGTTTATAGTTTGCTGTGCTTTTCTCTTAGGTTTCGCTTTTGATACTAGACGTGGTTATTTTAAATCCGCCAATGGCGCGCCAGGTAGCCAAAAGCCAGTTTGTGATTGGTCCCAGAGATCCTGAGAATGCTGTAATGAACGGCTGTGCAATCTTTGCCAGACCCTTTTCAGAGGCAAAATCAAATTGGCCGTAGAAGAGGGGCGGGACTTCCCAGACTAATAGCCCTGCCCAAAAGGAGCAGACTTTGCATTTATAGTCATGCATTTATATGTGTATGTATTATTCATTATTTGTTATTTATTTATTTACTGTGTTACGTGGTGTTGGTTTGCAGGTATATTATGTGGATCATGGGTTCTCTGAGGTCATCAGCAAAACCAAGCTGCTGGAGTTGCATGAGAAGTTCTTTAAACTGCCCTTCCAGGCTACTGAATGTACACTGGCCGGTGAGTTCAAGCCTCCTGCAGATGACTGGTCAGCAGCCAGAATCCAGTTAAGGCTAAAGTGTGAGTGTGTGAGTTTCTGTGTGTGTGTGTGTGTGTGTGTGTGTGTGTGTGTGTGTGTGTGTGTGTGTGTGTGTGTGTGTGTGTGTGTGTGTGTGTGTGTGTGTGTGTGCTCTTACATTGTCATCATCTAGTGAAGATGTGTTTCAAGTAGTGCTGTCAAACGATTAAAATATTTAATCGCGATTAATCGCATTTTTGTCATAGTTAACTCAAAATTAATCGCGATTAAATTAATCAAAATTAATCGCGATCGCAAATTTTATCTATTCTAAATGCCCCCTTCAAAAAACATTTTTCCATCATTTTTATTTTATTTTAATGCTGTTATCAACATGGAAAAGTGGATTGGCTTGCTTTAAGCAATGTTTTATTTTATTGAAAAACAACATTGCCGAACAGGGCGGTACAAAATACAATTACATTTAAGATAAACATGGACTCAGCCTATAGTGCAGTTAAACCATGGCTTAATATTTTTTGCTGCCAGCTGCCTGTTGACATTTTCAGACAACAGTGAAGCTCGCTTCTTTTGTACAACACAACTTTTAAAGGTAAACTTTCTATTCAGAAGCTTTTTATCATCCATTTCGCTGTATCGCGCTCATCATTCACTCAAACGTGACGTTAGCCTACTACAAAGTTTGGGAGGGCAAAATAACGTTGATCTAAAAAAAAAAAAAAAAAAAAAAAAAAAAGTTTTTTTTTTTTTTTTTACATCGCGTTAATCGCGCGATAAAAAAATTAACGGCGTTAAAATGGGTTCGCGTTAACGCCGTTAATAACGCGTTAAACTGACAGCACTAGTTTCAAGCTAACTTGCAGTAGATTAGTGCCTTGCGTTCATCAGATCGTATAGGGAGCTTTGGTGTGTTGCCAAGCAACAGCATCAACAATATAGAGGACCAGCTAATCAGACACATTCAGACTAGCAAATCACTTGTGCTGTTGTGTTTGATTGACGTTCCAGAAGCCCAATCCCAGATTTAAAGTTTCTCTGAGCTGCTGATTGGTTTAAAGCTATTTGGTGCAAGCCTTTGAGAATGCATGTATATACAAACCACATTTCAAGAAAGATTGTAACTTTAAGATACAGATGCCAAATATGCATACA
>NC_137919.1:8883120-8888120 GCF_963457725.1 Sprattus sprattus
AGAAGAAGTGAGTGTGTGTGTGTGTGTGTGTCTGTCTGTCTGTCTGTCTGTCTGTCTGTCTGTCTGTCTGTCTGTCTGTCTGTCTGTCTGTGAATCCTTAAGACTTGAAGGTGGAGAAGAAGTGAGTGAGTGTGTGTGTGTGTGTGTGTGTGTGTCTGAGACATGGAGGGAATTTCTTTATACTTTTCTAACTGGATAGTGGCACCTCCAACTAGACAGTCTGTGCTCTGAGCTGACCTCCAGATGCACCTGTGTGTTAATCAAAGGCATCATCTGGACTGTTGCTGGTGCCCGTATGCTCTGCTGCTCTGCACTTAGCTGTGCCCCATCAGCCTAGTAAATAAGCGCAGGAAATAGTGTGAATTTAGTGCAGTGTACTTATGTACACTAATGAGTGAAGTGGGTTCAGTCTTAGATTTATATCTGATAGGATTGATTTAGGAGATGCTTTATGTGCGTTCAAAATAAAATGAATTATTATTATTATCTAAAGCTATTAACCATACAGAGGGGTCTGTGTCTGTCTGTGTGCGCTGCTCCCTATTCATGTCAAACCCATCACCCCACTGATGTGTGTTTATAAACGCATGTGTGTTTATAACCCATATCCTCCTCATCACCCCACTCATGCATGTGCGTTTATAACCCTATAATCCTCCTGACCCTGTGCTTTATGCGCTATAACGGTACGACGGCCCCCTGACCTCTGGTCTCTCTGTGTGCGTTTGCTCCCCAGTTGGCACCGTGTTCTGGTGAAGGGCATCCTGACCAACGGGCTGGTGTCCGTGTACGAGCTGGACTACGGCAAACACGAGCTGGTCAGCTGCGGCCAGCTGCGCCCGCTCATCCAGGAGTTCCGCCAGCTTCCCTTCCAGGGCATCAAAGCCCAGCTCGCAGGTACAGCAGCGACGCCCACCCAGCCAACAACAAGGCTGGCCATTGGCTACCCTGAGCAGCATACGCACGTACTATTGGTGTCTTAAATCCTTTAACATACAGTAGGCGTACACTGTAACAATCATATTTACAGACATTGTTTACTTAATGGATGTTTTGAAGAGACCCACTCACTAAAGATAATGTGTACGTTTTTGATCTGCACGTGTGGTCCTTGGGAGTATGAATAGCAGGTGTTTTGAGGAAGGTGAGGAAATGCGCCCCCTGGGGGCTGTGGGTTGGGATTGCTGGGATGTAATGTTTTTTTTGGTCCCTGTGCTGTGCCCAGTCTTCTGGTGGTAGCATTGAACCATGTCAGCAGCCCCTCACTACAAACTGATGTGAATTAGAGGTGAAGCCTACAGTCATCTACTCACCGACTGGCTGACTAACGAGATGTTGGTGTGGTAACAGCTATGCATCTTTGTGCTCGCATAGTTCTGTGTGTGTGTGCGTGTGTGTGTGTGTGTGTGTGTTGTGTTGTGTTGCATTGCATGAGAAACAGTTGACTCACACACAGGCCCCCCTCCCTACAGGTGTGAAGCCTCGACAGTGGTCGGAAGAGGTTTCCATCGTGTTCCGGAACCACGTGGAGAAGAAGCCGCTGGTGGCTCAGCTGGAGACGGTCCAGGAGGCGCCGAACGCCTGGGACCGCAAGGTGACCGTCTACCTGGTGGACACCTCGCAGGAGGAGCACGATGTCTGGGTGCACGACATCATGGGCGAGTTCGCCGACGAGCTCACCAAGGCTGCCTAGCAACTGCAGCTGCAGCAGCAGCGTGTACGAGAGGGGCTGTTAGCAAGCAGTGGGATAAGTTAGCGACTAGTGAAACTAGTCTCACGCGAGTGTGTCGTGTGTGTGAGCTACTGGTGTGTTTAGGGATGTCGTCTGGGACTGTGTCTGTCCTCTTATCCAACCCCTCATGGTTTTACAAGAAAGGGCGTTCAGGTTGAGGTAGTGTCGAAGCACGACTGACACGGGCAGGTGGGCTAAGTCTTGACATGGTGTAGGATTTATTAAGTGCTGAGCCAGTTCTAATCATTACGTGTGATAGACGAAATCATTAAGTCTGCTTCAGCAACCAGAAAGACTGCCTCCTTAACAAGACTTTACTTTAGGCAGTGGGATTACGGTTTTGTTTGCTCAATCAGATGCTAGCTCAACCTGTGAAGGACGACGCATAATTAAGTGGTACAGTATGTTTCTAGTGGGCCTACTGGTGGAAACTGCCAAAAGTCAGGCTTGAAATTCAGATGAAGTGCTTTGACGCCAGCTACAAAAGGGACAATGCCCTGTGTATGTGCTTTCAGCTTACCACATCAAGCAAAATGGTAGAAACATCTCTGACATGGCTTTAAGAAAACAAAGCTTTTTGACGCTCAGCATCATTCCTCACAGAAGAAGGCTTGGGGTCTCCGACAGCGTAGACGAATCTGGCCGTCGGCACAGAGTGGCTCCAAACCCGGGCCAGACTCTCCTTCTCACTCCTCTTTTTTCTCTCTCCTTGCTTTCTCCTTCTCTTTCTCCTTCTCTCTCTCATTCTCTCTCTTCTCATTCTTCTTGTCTCTCTCATCTGGCTTAAGAGTAAGATGTTTACACAGGCCTGCTCAACGGTCCGACATTTAAGCAGGTTTACAAGAGAAAAAAAAAAAGTAGCGTTACATTCCTTCTCCTCCATCGATATGTGACAAAGCCATTTGGTCCGCTATAAGTTCAGCTAGTGCTGCGTTACTGCTGTTTCGCCCGAGGGGGGCGCTACAATATTTATTTCGTTCTTTTGATGTTGTTTAACTTTGTCGTTAGCACAGAGCGACACAGTTCAGCTGCATGACTTGAGTTTGATTTGCTAAAGTGTGTAATGTAGCTCTGGCTTGTGTTATGCTATACAGGTGATCAAATGGCTGAATTATACTGAAATCAGAGCCTACAATCTCAACAGACCTTTAACACTAAACATTTATACGTATGGTTGGACCACGGGGTTAAACGTATATTCAGAAATGTTTCAGGAATAAAGTTAATGAAAAATCCACTCATTTTGCGTAAGTTTGTCTGTGCAAATTCCAATGACTCCCAGCTTCCTCGAACCGATTCCTGACTTAATACTTCAACAATTTAAATGTTAAAAGTGTGTATTTACCCAGAATGTACTAAGGGTGTGCCAAGTTGCTGTTTTGTCAAAAAAAGAAAGAAAATGAACACCGACTTTTAGTTTCCCTGCCTCTGTTCACAGTCCACACTGCAGATGAGATGCACAAACATTACTGATAAAACATGAACGTAAACTAAATATGCAGACAAAGAGGTAAAAGCGTTGAGCAATGTCATTATCTGAATGTGCTTTCTTTAGGTCAGCAGTACTGCAGCACCTTCCGCATGAGTGGGTCTGTTGCCCTAGGCAACCCCACCTAGGTCCCAGGCTTGGAAGGGACGACATGAGCCATGTGTTAGGAAAGCTTCCATTTGTACGTCTCATTTATTATCACCACCACATGCATTCAAGTCAATCACCACCAAATCAACTGATCATGTTAAATACAAACTAAAGATATGGATATGTGTGTGTGTGTGTGTGCATGCCTGTGTGTGTGTGTGTGTGTGCCTGTTTGCCTTTTTGGAACAAAAGAGTAGATGAACGTAAAGAATGAGAGGGGGTTAAGGGTCAAGAGAAGAGGTCATCATTTTGGGCTGTGGGAGTTTGGGGGGGGGGGGGGTGGTCACTGTAGTTCATCCAGTAGCAGTCGACAGCACTCGCCCACCTTGGCTGGGTCCGACACGCCCAAGTACCTGTTGATCTGCGAGGGCACGCCGAGCGAGCGTGCCAGGTCCTTGGCAGTGGCGTCGCCCGACACCGTGGTGCCCAGCGCCACCAGCAGGCGGAACACTGCCTCCCTGTCCTGCACCACCTCCAGGGCGGCGCTCGCCACCGACAGGCACTGGGCCTTGGCCTCCAGCGCCGAGGGCTGGCTCATCAGCTGCACGGCGTAGTTCAGCACCAGGGTTGCCAGGGCGACGTGGATGTTCTTGTTGCAGACGGAGCGCAGGTCGGCCGCGCGCGCCAGGATGGCCTCCCGCTGGCCCAGCAGGAGCTGCCGGCCGCGCCCGCCCGCGAAGCAGTTGCAGAGCGTGCGCAGCGCTAGCATCTGATTGGCCGGGCGGCCCTGGGGCCCCATGAGTGACAGCAGGTGGTTGCACAGGCTCACGCCCTCGTCGTTGCCGCACAGGTGCGAGTTCACCTCCGGGTGGCGCACCGCCAGGCGCAGGATGTCCAGCACTGGGAACACGATGTCTGAAGAAGAAGAGGAAGGAAATGAATCTGCAGTACTATATATAATATGTTAAGATCGCGTAACACAGGACGTCCTGCACAGGGAAGACCGTCTCTGATGAGGAAGCTGAACCTGGGGTCTAACGGCCACAAGTTACAGTAATATGTGACACTCACTTATACGGGAGCAGTTAGATGAAGTCATGAAGTCCTGTGTCTGACAGACTACTCCATTTAAGATTGCTACGCAAGTAAGCTCGACCAGTGCCTGGTAGCTCACTAAAAGGGGGTTGAGGGGTGTCAACGGTAGTGTTGTCTGATCTTAAACAGAGTGTGTGATCTATGTTATGGCTAATAGACCTCGGCCTAGCTCTGATCTTAAACAGAGTGTGTGATATATGTTATGGCGTGTGTGTGTGTGTGTGTGCCTAGCTCTGAAGCTGTGTGTGAAATTCTTTGTGTTCCTGGAGTTCAGATTTACAACTTCTCACCTAGCAACACCCCTCTTCTGCTACACAGCGCTCTCTCTCTCTCACACACACACACACACAAAATTCTTCATGAGACATGGCAGACAAAAGACTGGTTGATTTCTGGCCAGGATCTGGGAGTACAAACCCAAGTGCCTAAAGTATCTATTTATCTATCTGTCTGTCTGACTGTCTATCTGTCTATGTGGATAGACATAAGCAGTGAGTAGTGGTGTGCTGACCTTTAAACCCTGAATGGAGAGAACAGAAAGTTGGTTACAGTGTAGGTCAGTAAGCAGCAGCAGTCCTTACCTTCAGGCCAGTG
>NC_137919.1:8890620-8925620 GCF_963457725.1 Sprattus sprattus
GAAGGTATAGAACACTAACCCCCCCCCCCCCCCCCCCCTCGGGTCCAAGTCGAACGTAATCTAAAAACTGCACACATTGATAACCTTTGACCTCTTCCTACTGAATGCTAAACCAAAAGGTCTAACGCTAAATGTCTATAGGATAAAATAGAGTGCTGCCATGTTGGCTTTAATTTGAATGCATTTGGTAGAACTATATCATCTTTTCAAACTCTGTGACTGTTTAAATCACTGGCAGTAAGAACAGCAGCATTGCACAGCATGGACATAATATAAAAAGGGCGCCATAGTTATTAGTGTGCTTGCCCGAAGGGAAGCACAGTATTGTTATCGTCAAGTTTTCTTTATTTATTTATTTATTCCGTACGTTTTTCTTGCAGCTAACTACTCCTCGCCCGATTGAGCTAGAGACGCCATTCAAACACCAAAACGTGCGGCCCGATCCGGTGCAAGCTGCTATGACTTTTCGTGGCGGTACCCCATGCCACTCCTTTTTTATCCCTCTTTTTCATCCCCTTTTTTCTCCATAGACTTGCATGGCAGAGGTCTCTGCCATTATGACGTCATAACAGGGTCATTAAACTGGCTTGCAGCTGTGCTTCTCACTGACACCTCCGCTCGCCAAATCCAAGGAACCGCATTTTCTCTGTCCCTCTCAATTCAACTTTGAAAAAGAATAAGAGGAACCGTATTTCTCTGTCCCTCTCAATTCAACTTTGAGAAAGAATAAGAGTAACTACAGTTTCTAACCTAGCTACCGTATTTCCACTTCGTTAAGGTGAGTTGAATGGAAGCATTTTCAGTGTACTGACTGAAATTTTAATGGAAACTGATAGTTAGCCGTAGCAGCTAACATATAAATTAACGTTACGTTAACGTTGGAGACGACATTTTCCGTAATTCAAGTTGTGAAGTAAACCTTTGAAGTAATTCATGAATTTAGTTGTGTGGATATAGTGAACTAAGGCTTGTATTCCCACTACGGTAACGTTAGCTGTGTTAAGCAGAGCTATCCTAGCTGTGTTAAGCAGCTGTAACATCTGAGTACGGGGCTAAAGGCTAACTAACACTACGTAACGGGAGTATCCACTGGCAGTTTCAGCTAGCCGTAACGGGGGATCATTTTCCTTAATTCAAGTTGTTAAGTAAACCTGTGAAGTAATTCATGAATTTAGTTGTGTGGTCAAGTGAGCTAAGGCTTGTATTCCTACTACGGTAACGTTAGCTATCCTAGCTGTGCGGGGCTATGCAAAGGTTGCTTATACTGAAAGAATGGTTAACTTGTTGTGGCCGATAGCGTGAGTTAACATTAACCCGTGTCCTGGGAGTAATGATTCATGAGAGACCTTGAATCATTAGGTTAACTGAAAAACGTTTGAGGATGTAGCTGTTGTAGTGTGCTCAGTTTTCGAAAACTAGACTGAAACTAAGAAGGATAACTATGACTAAATGTGACTAAAACTAATATGCACTGAATCTAAAATAGCTGCTGAATCTAAAATAGCTGCCAAAATGAACACTGAGATGTATTAATTTTGGCAGCTATTTTAGATTCAGTCTTAAGACAAAAATGCATATTAGTTTTAGTCACATTTAGTCATAGTTATCCTTCTTAGTTTCAGAAGAGGTTTTTCATGGTTGCTAGCTCTAATCAGATGTACTATAGGCTTATAAGAGAAGACTAACTTTTTATGCCAACGAACACCAATAACTAGAACTAATTTGACAGACTATAAACCAATGTGATACACGTGCTCTCTAGCTATACAGTAAAAGTGTTGCTTACGTTTGATACTAGACCTACAGTCTAACTCTAACTGCATTAAGTCTAACATATAGGCCTATCTTACAATAAACTTTAAGTAAAGCTGGCTATGTAACCGCATTCATTCCAATATTGTTGCAGAGATGTTTCCTTTTACCAAGATAGCAATTTCAACAATTCACTTAGCTCAGTAAGCCAGTATAACGAAACTCTGAGATACCCTCATATGTCTAAACGTCAGTGGAGCCAAAATATAATGGTTGAGCTTGGTTGCTTGCTAAAATATATTGGAAGAAGGCCCCACTACACTGATTGAGTAGATGTAAATACATGTTAATTCATAGGCACTTGTTCTCTCTGTCACAGAGCAAGCACACTCTCGCAGTTCGTTCACGAAACGCATTCTAGTTCTTATATGTTACTATCCTTTACACAAATGGTATTTGTACTCTTATTTGTACTGTATTTTTAATTCATCTTTGTTTTGCTATGCCACAGATGTTCCATGTAATGTGAATAATAAGAAATGTCTCACAATGTATAATGTTGCACTGTCAAACACCAACAACTTAATAAAAACTTGATTTACAAAAAAAAAAAATACACTCTTCAAAGCACACTATGACAAACATCAGGCCCTGGGGGGCCCCTTGAGGTCTGACTGCAGACGCCCCAGGAACTCACCAGTGAAGGGGTCACTGGAGGAGGGCGCGGGGCCCAGCGTCTGGCCCTTGGTGTTCTCGATGATGAAGTTGGCCACCTGGTCCAGGAACATGGGGCTCAGGTCGTTCTTCTGCAGGAAGTTGTGGGCGGTCAGCCACGGGTCCTCCGCCACGTTGTAGGGCAGCTTCATGGAAGGCCCGCCCTCGTTCACATCGATGGTGAAGACAAAGTCATACTCCTGACCACCAGGGGGAGAGATGGTCACACACACACACACACACACACACACACACACACACACACACACACACACACACACACACACACACACGGTGAAGACAAAGTCATACTCCGCACCATCAGGGGAGAGACGGAGGGATAGAGGGACTTAACTGAGGTTACTTTTTGTAACTTGGTAACTGTTTACTATTCCTATATATTTGCAGTTAACAGAATTGTTTGCATTAACTAACAGACCACTGGAGTCATCAAGACACAGAAGCTGTACCAAAATCATCCGAGTCTTTTACAACCTTCATCAGTAAGGAGAAACACAACAGATCACTGAATGTGAGTTTAAGGGAGAGGAAGGGGGGCTTGGAGTGAGGGGAAATGGAATGGTGTCTTTTTGGGGTGCTCACCTTGCCCTCGTACATGACCCTCTCCGACTTCTGTTGGGAAGAGCCCCCCACTACGTCTCCGATCTTCATCCAGCGGGCTTCACTGACGCTCCATTGGTACGCCTCCACGTGCTCCCCCTCCTTGATCAGTCGTGTCTGGCCATCACGGTTACCTTCACGCACGCACGCACGCACGCACCACACACACACACACACACACACACACACACACACACACACACACACACACACACACACACACAAGAACCAAACATTGCTCAGAACCATGTAGAAAGCCCAACTAATACAACACTAATATATGTCACATACACATTTCATAATATTAAATAAGTAAATGTATGAATTTATTCAAGTCAATCTCCAATAGCTCCAAACGGTTATCTATTTCCAACCTAATTTTCTATGCTCCCAAAGTTTCATGAACAAACCCTTGTAACCTAAACCAGCATTACTTGGTAATGCATGGCAGGTTAAGAGGCAGGGAGAAGCCACAGAAGTAATCACCAGGTTCAGAGGTCACGGAAAAGACCAGACCTCACCTGGTTCATTGAGGTCATGGAAAAGACCAAACCTCACCTGGTTCATTGAGGTCGTGGAAAAGACCAAACCTCACCTGGTTCATTGAGGTCGTGGAAAAGACCAAACCTCACCTGGTTCAGAGGTCACGGAAAAGACCAGACCTCACCTGGTTCATTGAGGTCATGGAAAAGACCAGACCTCACCTGGTTCATTGAGGTCATGGAAAAGACCCAACCTCACCTGGTTCAGAGGTCATGGAAAAGACCAAACCTCACCTGGTTCATTGAGGTCGTGGAAAAGACCAAACCTCACCTGGTTCAGAGGTCACGGAAAAGACCAGACCTCACCTGGTTCATTGAGGTCATGGAAAAGACCAGACCTCACCTGGTTCATTGAGGTCATGGAAAAGACCAAACCTCACCTGGTTCAGAGGTCATGGAAAAGACCAAACCTCACCTGGTTCATTGAGGTCGTGGAAAAGACCAAACCTCACCTGGTTCAGAGGTCGTGGAAAAGACCAAACCTCACCTGGTTCAGAGGTCGTGGAAAAGACCAAACCTCACCTGGTTCATTGAGGTGTTCTTTCCCAGGGAGCTCCTCCATCTTGATGTCTCCCAGGTCTCCAGTCTTGGGGTCGATGGTGGTTTTGGAGAGCTCATCCTCAAAGGCCTGCAGTTCCTGTGCACTCGCCACTCGCTCCTCTGACTCGGTGAACACTCGGATGAGGCCGTCGCTAGGGAGGAAGAGTCACCATGGTTACCCACATGCATTCCACCCATGTGCCTGTGTGCATTTCTCAAGTTTCTCCGGTACATATTTAGTCATAACAACAAATAAGACACGTGCCGTTTATTTTACTATAGCACATTGTTCCTGATCATGTCTACACCTTTCCTGTTCTGTAAGTCAGCTGAAGGACGTCTGCTACATGAATACATGTAAATAAATGTGGTCAGCATAGTGGGAGGTACCTGGCACCCACTGCAATGTCCCCATTGGCCAGCAGACAGCAGCACCAAACTGATTGGGCGGGCAGGCGGATGGTCTGAACGCAATCGCCCTGCCTCCACACCCTCACTGTTCGGTCCTCTCCTGTGCTGATGAAGTCTGAGAGAGAGGGATGGAGAGGCACAAGAGAGGGACGGACAGAGGGACAGAGAGAGAAAGAGAGAAACAAAGATGGTGGAGGGAGAGAGAGGAAGAGAGAGATATGGATAGAAATGCAGAGAGACGGGGAGAGAGTGAGAGGAAACAATTAGAAAGACACACAGACAAAGATGTAGCCAAAATCACAATTGTCCTAATTAGTATACATACAATGATACACACTTTATCTTTATCAATTTATAATAAACTAGTAAGTGTTTTCTATTGTGTGTGTGTGTGTGTGTGTGTGTGTGTGTGTGTGTGTGTGTGTGTGTGTGTGTGTGTGTGTGTGTGTGTGTGTGTGTACCTTGTCCGTTGGGGAAGACAGACAGACTGTAGATGTAGTTGGTGTGACTGTAGTACACCTGCACACACTCTCCCGTCACCATCCAGCGGCGGATGCTGGCGTCGTTACTACAGGAGAAGAACTCCACATCACTCACCACCGCCAGGCCACGCACACAGTCCTCATGACCTGGGGGGGATGAAAGAGAGAGAGAGAGAGAGAGAGAGAGAGAGAGAGAGAGAGAGAGAGAGAGAGAGAGAGAGAGATCATCAATACAACAAGCACTTAGACCAGTGGTTCTTAACCTGGGTTCGATCGAACCCTAGGGGTTCGTTGAGCCACTCTCAGGGGTTCGGCAGGGGTCAAGACACAAGCAGTATAGCCCGGTTCACAGCAATGTCAGGCCGTTTTTATACATACCTACGTTTTGAAGAAATCATATTTTATTTTTCAAATTACGAAGGGTTCGGCAAATGCACTGATGAAGCTTGCATGGTTCAGTACCTCCAAAAAGGTTAAGAACCACTGACTTAGACAGTTAAGCGTTTATAAATAATTACTTTATCTCATATTACTACATTAGCAGTTAACATGGAATGGGGGACAGTTCTGAACCCAAAATGGCCTTCTTCAGCTAAATGACATAGCAGGTCAACAGCGGTGTATTAATGCCCTCAGACTGACTCAACCTCCAGCACTCAAACTCCATTTCCATTCTATATTACTAATGAGCACAGACATCTTGTGAGAAGTTTTTTTTTGTCTGAATATAGTAAAGTATATGACACACCCAGTCTACCTTACTCATCAGAAGGAAAATCAGTCTCACAATTCACTGCCTCTGCAGACTATAACCAAACACTGGGAAATAGTGCTCCCTAGTGGCTATTCACAGACACCACAACTAAGTCTATCAGGTATAGCAATTATTTTAGCTGACCTCAATCATTTTGCATAACCATCATATTTGCAACACTATTTCCATGTAAGGCTGGCAGCATTGACAGACAGACGCTAGAAAGTGAGAAGCATGATTGGTTGTGTTTGGCCATAGCACATAATTTGATTATCGGAACCGGTCAATGTCAGTAATTTGTTAATTTTATTCAGTTGTTAGTTATGTAATTTCTGCCATGTGCAATTATTGTTTATTATTAAGACAAACTGTCATTTGTATGTATATTCCTATGTTCAATGACAATAATTGCCTCTTCTTCTTCATAAGGTGTTTAAACCATGATTAGGGTTATACTCAGTGTTTCCCCTACAATGATATTAGGGTGGCGGCCCGCCCCCCCAACGGCCCCGCCCGCCCCCCCTGGAAGGTCAAGTAAAAAAAAAAAAAAAAAATTTTTTTTTATTTTTTTTTTTTATAAATATAGCGCCAGATCACAAAATAAGTCATTTAAGGTTACCTTTACCATAAAACATGTAAAATTATACTTATTGACTGCTGTCATTCAAAGAAACACATGAACATCATAATTCATTTAAGTGTTTGTGTCCGTGTCCGCGGCGCGCCGCGCCCCTGCCGCCGTCCCCCTCCCCCCCCCCCCTAAGCTGTAAACCTAGGGGAAACACTGATACTATAATAGTGAACATAAAAGATAATTAAATCATTAATTGCAATTATTTGTAAACTAAAATGTCACAATCTGGACAGCCCTAACCACAACAATGCAGAATCTTCTGCGAGCAAAAACCTGAACTTAGATTAGATACCACGTGGAAGTTAGCAATTACAAAACCTAACACACTCAACTTCTGGTAAACATTCTGTACACTTCCCTCCCTTCTGTTGTCCTTCAATGCCCGCTTGTGTTTAGTGATGCTCTGTATTCCATGGGCACTCGCTCATCACCCTTATACATTCTCCAGTGAGTATCCCGTACAACTTCCCACCTCAGGAGACCCTCTATTTGTTACAAGTCTCCATTACTGTGCAACGATACCCTCTCCTCCCCCCTCCCTGAAGACCCTGGTAAGCATCCATCAGCAACTCTGTTGGTAAAGGTAATAAACCCCTAATGTTCCGTGATGTACTCAATCAGTCCTTTCTTCTCTCCCTTTTAAAAGAGAACTGTAATATTTTGTTTAGCCTGGGCCCTATTTCCCCATCTTTTTGAGTCAACATTTTTACTAGGGACAAAAACTATCAAAATCAGTCCAGTATTGAGGAAGAACACTACAACCACCGACCGCCAGCATCTGTGTCAAAGTTCAAGGCTTGTTTTCACCACTGACAGGCTCATAATGTTATTATGAGTGGAAAGGATCCCTACAGAGACAGACTTTACTACTGTCATTAGTTCCTCTGGACCAGACCAGAAAGAAGAAGCAAAAGATGAACTAATGTCTGTAGAAACAGTCATTTCTAACAGTTTCTTTACAGTTACTGAGGACAGATTACCAATACTGGACCGATTTCCATAATATTTCTCCCTCAAAAAAATGTTACACAAAAAGATGGGAAAATAGGGTCCAACTAAAAAATACTTCTAAGCATCATCTCTAACACTTGCGTTGAGAACCACAGTTCTTTATGGACATCCATCTTTCCTCCATGAGCCCACTCTCTCTTTGAAAAGTGACAAAACCCAACACACGAACACTAAACATCTCACACACCTCCCACTGAGGGAGACCCTCTGTTGGATGTAGATGTCCGTGATGTATGCCGTGATGGCCTCTTCTCCCTAAGCCTCCTCTCCTGTTATCCCTGAGCCTTCTCTCTTCTTCTCCTCCTGTCTTCTCCTCTTCTCCTTAAGCCTCCTCTCCTCTTCTCTTCTCCTTAAGCCTCCTCTCCTGTCTTCTCTTCTCTTCTCCTTAAGCCTCCTCTCCTGTCTTCTCTTCTCTTCTCCTTAAGCCTCCTCTCCTGTCTTCTCTTCTCTTCTCCTTAAGCCTCCTCTCCTCTTCTCTTATCCTGTCTTCTCCTCTCCTGTCTTCTCCTTAAGCCTCCTCTCCTGTCTTCTCTTCTCCTTAAGCCTCCTCTCCTGTCTTCTCTTCTCCTTAAGCCTCCTCTCCTGTCTTCTCCTCTTCTCTTCACCTTAAGCCTCCTCTCCTGTCTTCTCCTCTTCTCTTCACCTTAAGCCTCCTCTCCTGTCTTCTCCCTGAGCCTCCTCTCCTCTTCTCCTGTCTTCTCCTTAAGCCTCCTCTCCTCTTCACTTCTCCTTAAGCCTCCTCTCCTGTCTTCTCCTTAAGCCTCCTCTCCTGGCTTCTCTTCTCTTCTCCTTAAGCCTCATCTCCTGTCTTCTCCTCTTCTCTTATCCTTAAGCCTCCTCTCCTGTCTTCTCCTCTTCTCTTATCTTCTCCTCTTCTCTTCTCCTTAAGCCTCCTCTCCTGTCTTCTCCTCTTCTCTTATCCTTAAGCCTCCTCTCCTGTCTTCTCCTCTTCTCTTATCTTCTCCTCTTCTCTTCTCTTCTCTTCTCCTTAAGCCTCCTCTCCTGTCTTCTCCTCTTCTCTTCTCCTTAAGCCTCCTCTCCTGTCTTCTCCTCTTCTCTTCCCCTTAAGCCTCCTCTCCTGTCTTCTCCTCTTCTCTTCTCCTTAAGCCTCCTCTCCTGTATTCTCCTCTTCTCTTATCCTGTCTTCTCCTTAAGCCTCCTCTCCTGTCTTTTCCTCTTCTCTTCTCCTTAAGCCTCCTCTCCTGTCTTCTCCTCTTCTCTTCCCCTTAAGCCTCCTCTCCTGTCTTCTCCTCTTCTCTTCCCCTTAAGCCTCCTCTCCTGTCTTCTCCTCTTCTCTTCTCCTTAAGCCTCCTCTCCTGTATTCTCCTCTTCTCTTATCCTGTCTTCTCCTTAAGCCTCCTCTCCTGTCTTCTCCTCTTCTCTTATCCTGTCTTCTCCTCTTCTCTTCTCCTTAAGCCTCCTCTCCTGTCTTCTCCTCTCCCTCCTATTCTCTGGTAAGCATTCTGAAATTTCCCATTATGGGAGACCCTCTGTTTGCTAAAAATCTCTGATTTACCATTTTCCTCTCCAGTCTGTCTTCACCACCTAAACCCTCTGGTAAGTATCCCGTACAACCACTGCAGTGGGAGACTCAGTTATTTACGGACATCCACTAGTACGCTGTGACTTCCCATCACTTCCAAAGTGGGATCCACCAGTGAAGGGCCTCTCACAACCGCTAATGACATCCACTCTCCCACCATTGGAGAGGATAAATGTCCACCAACAGTCGTACACTAATAACATCACAAATGCGCTCTACTCCCCCGACTTCTTCTCTCCCACACCAAGTGGGACTCACCAGTGAAGGTCTTCTCGCAGCGGCCTGCCTTCCACAGCTTGATTGTTTTGTCGGCGGATCCGGTAAGCATTAGGCCCTGTTCCGGCAGGATGACCACCGCCCACACTGCAGCAGTGTGTCCCTACAAGGGTACGGGGTTGGACATAAATAAACACAAGGGGGTTGGACATAAACAAACACAGTTACAAGTTACAAGTCTTTCATTTGTCAGATGCACAAAATGACACAGAGTCATACAGGGCACTGAAATGTTTAAGACAAGGCACCGCCTAAGACTCTACCATAACATAACAAAACATAGTATGAAGAACACTCTGTTCAAGTCCTCTAAACAGTGGGGATTGAGCAGATGTACTGTATGGTAAAGATTCAAGATTCAACTCAGGAACTTTGTGTTCACAACACAAAACCTGTCTAAACCTTGAGACCAAACAATACACAGTAAAGATGAGAGGGGACATTCCTAAACCTAAGTAGGGACTTGGGTAGTGCTGATTCATTCAAGTTCAAATGGCCAACCATGCAACTATTTCTGGAGTGCTGAGATCACATCAAACCCTGAATGCTATTCCAGGCACCAGTACAGCGATTACTTTACCGTAACTGTAGTCATCATGCACTTGACTTAAGTAGGGACTGTGGAGCCCCGAGATCATAACAAACCCTACATACAGCAATGGCTTTACCGTACCTGCAGAGTCATCATGCACTTGTCGTTGAGCCACACCTTGGCTGTGGTATCCCAGGAGCCGCTCAGCAACGTCCCAAACTTCCCCGCAGACAGTGAACACACTGCGGACAGAAAATAATGCGCAGAGAGAAAGGAGGTCAGGTTACACAGCATTAGATTACAGCACTTACTGCTTGCAGAAACTGATCAAGAAACTCTAGCAGACCACTACATGTTATTACCTGTATTCTTATGGCCCTTGAGGATATACAGGGGGTCTGGTCTGTCGAGGGAAAACACGCAGATATTGTGATCGTTGCCTCCTGTCACTATGAGCCCGCGGGGGTAGGTTTCATTGCCTGATATGATGCAGACGCAGGAGACGAAGTTCGTGTGGCCGTTCATACAGTGCATTTCCGAGAAGCCTCCACTAGAGCTGCAGGAAGACGGCAGAATGTTGGATGAGGAAAAGGGCAAAGTCACAGAAATGTTTAACTTTATAAAACCTCACACTGCTGTTAAGTTGATATCTACCATGTATTCATTGACCAGCATCTCTAAACCACAAGCACTACAGGTCAGAGGGTATTGTTAAAAGTTACATGTTTATTCAAAATCAACATTCGTTCAAAGATTTGCTGAAAGAGGAAACAGACGGTAAATAACAATTTAATGGTTAGGGGGCAAATCCATCAATAGGTGGACATGGAGGAATAAAAAAAGAAATGACTGTACAAAATATTAAACCGGTGTACTACCATTATAAGACTTATAAGATCCACCAAATGGATTTGATCCAAAAGGCCTCTCATGTGTTTTCTATGGATACATTATTCATAACATCCAGTAACAGAATTGTTGAAGGCACAAAAACAATGATGATGGAAGGCTTATCAATAAAATAAATGGATATATTTTTGTGATCGATGGCACATGTGGAGTAGCCTAGTCCTTATCTTCCTAGCAATTACATAAATATTAAAAACTGTCCTTCATCTTAGAAGCATTTAGAACTCTTAACTCTGCCAACCCAAGATACAAGTAGAGATATGTAAAGTGTTGGCTTGTGGACTGTTAAGTGTAAGTCGTAACATCAGTCACCCTATATAAATTTATAAATTCAAAAACATTTTCTTTGATTATTATTCTAGGCTTATTACTAAGCTATAGTCCTTAAATTGCGCTAGGTGCAGTTCACCCTCCAATTCGTAACGTCAGTCATGATGGATTCACCCTGAATTATTTGTTCATAAGTATACATTTAAGATAAAAGAACACTTGTCTTTAATCACCCACACGAAAACTGGCCTGACTACCCAAGTCTTAGGGGATGTTTTCCAATTAGCCGGTAATAGCAGCGTTATACAGCTTTGGCTTGTAAGGTAGCTATGAAAAGCAATGAAACCTATTTTCTGGATATCCAAAGAGCAGCATAAACTAAACAATATACACAGAAAATAGTGATGGGTAAACCAATTGACAGGTGTGAGCCAACAACCAAACCAATGTTATATACTTTCAAGGAACAAGCTAGCTAACGTTAGCACCTGTCAACACTTGAAAACAGGGAATCTAGCCGCCTAGGCTAGCGTTAGCATGCTACCTTGAATTTGGTACCCATACTCTTGCTGTTCTGTCCCGGGAGACCGACACAAAAGCCCCCTCGGGGAAAGGTGCCGCGGCAAGGCCCCTCACATCCATCTCATGCCCAGGGATGGAGCAACTTAGCCTATATGTACTAGAGGAAGCCATTCTCAGCGACTCTCGGACAATGAATTGACAGTTCCGAGAAGCTAGCGAGGTCCAACAAACAGTATCAAGTGCGGAGTAGCGTAAAATATGTCTGCTTCCGGGTTATCGATCGGTAAAATGTATCAGAATAAAAGCTAAAACTTTCCCAACATTTACATGTTGATATAACAACTATATGTTAGGGCACAACGTGTGGATAATGTGTGCATATTACCTGTATAAAAATTGCATTTGTGAACTAAACAATACATCTCGATAGTAACTGGACAAGCTGTCTGAATTCTAAAATACTCATCAGGCTACTCACTTCACTCAAACACATACAAAAATGAGCAAATCTAAACTTTTTGCAGTGGTCTACATTGAGAACGAAAAAGGGAATTGTTAAGCCCGTCTTCAACCAAATGCTAGCCACTTCATTGTTCTTTTTATACAGTATCATGAATCAAACACCTGGCTGGCTACAGCAACACAAATTATTTATCTATTATTATTTAGTCTATTATTTAACAATAACTTGAACATGAACATGAATAGTGAGAGGAAAACCTGACTGCAATGTGGTCGTTATCCATGCTTTTCAAACTAATCATGAAGTGGTAGGCTAGGAAAATGTTTGGCTACCTAAGTGTCTGTAGGCTACATGTTGAGAAATGTTGATATCACTGTGTATAGTGGAAAAAAATCTGTCCAGGCTTAATTTACAGTAGACAAGCAAAGAAGGGACAAAGTAATCTCTTTTGAGACACATATATGCAATATTCCGTGGACTTTGTCACCCTCCAGAGTCAGCGCTGGCCTAAACAATTAAAAGAGAACAATTAATACCACAACCAACACTGCCAATGATTTAAAATAATAAAAACGGTTTCTTATTAAGCTTGTTTGCTCACTTGCATACTTGCAAGAGTGATTATGGGCCATAGGGGCACCAATCAATATGGTGCACCAACTATTCGTGATCCAATGTGCCCAGCATACATATGTATATACACGCCTTCAAAACAGTCGACGAACTATAACGCTTTAGCGGAAGTGAGGTATTAATATATTAATATATTATTTTTGGAAACAGCTGTCATACACAATTAACCGTATTCGTTGTTGTTTTCGACATACAATAAACTATACTTTCTGGCTGGTGTGTAATGTAAAACTATATCATTCCAGAAATTATGTTTTAATGAAATATTAAAAACCGTGTCAAACAGATTCGACCATATTGATAAGGCCACTCCCATTTATGATATGTATTCCTTCAACCAGCCAGTGGTTAGTGGTTGCTACCTCAGCAACGGAGCGGAAGCGTTTGACAGTTCTTTCATTCACTGCTGTGACACCCACCATCGCAGTCAACAAGTAAGTGTGAGACTCATTTGCCTTTTGCTTGGTATTGTGTTAAATACTCAATGTTGGAGCATTGTATTTCAAACAACGGACATTATCTTTGCTCATCTGGCAGCCAAGGCTATGTATTAGCCTACTAGCACAGACTTCCCAGTGTATCCAAGCTAACGTAGGACAACATCAGCACATGTTGCCCAGCCATAACCAGTTTTGCAACTTTCCAACGAAACCGTGTATCAATGTCGAAATCGACATGTAAATTACAAAGTTTTTCATACAGTACTGTGGGTGTGTCTATTTATTGTACCTGTGTACCTGTAGGTTGATATGGTAAATAATGACAGCTTGCTAACGAGCTACCTAACGAATCATAGGTCTTCATACTCAGGAAGTTGTCAATCGTTAGCTATTTCAAATGTAGGTTGTGCCATGATGATGGGGGATCCATAGTGGGCTGCGTCTCAGAACTGATATTGTTGTGCAACGGGAGGTGCTGATGTGTACTCCGGCTTATTAGACATCTAGGAGTAAGAGAGGCATATGAAACAGAAGTCTCCTTTGTAAACGTTATAGAAATGTTTCTGTTGTTAATGTACTCATTATTCTTGAAGGAGGACAATAATTTGTCGGCTGAACCATGAATCACTTTAGGTTTCTTGTGAGTGTGTGTGTGTGTTTGAGAGAGAGAGAGAGAGAGAGAGAGAGAGAGAGAGAGAGAGAGAGAGAAAGAAAGACAGAGGGAATTGTCACTAGTGCTTTTATACATGTCTGCAACAAACCACAGTTATGAATCTTACATGAACCTTACATTAATCTGTGTGTGTGTGTTTTCCCCCAGCCCTGCCGATGGCATTGGCAGACGCGATGCATCTGTGTGAGGCGCTCTGAAGGAACCTCATTGTGTCTCGGTGAGCGTCTGATAAGCATTATCCCCTGTATCTTCAACCTCTCTCTCACAGCGACCTAACCTGCCACAAGTATGCAGCCCATCCTGTTGTACAAATACAAGTGCAGGCTTGGCATTGCTCACAGAGGTTCGGCTAGGCTAGGCTTCCCTGTTACAGATATGTATTCATGTTGGGTTAAGTACTATAGTGCCCACTGTATCTGTTAGGTGTCTGTAGATTGTGTCTGGAACAGCTGCTGTTATTTTTGTTGTTGTTGTTGTTTTTCATTTGGATGCTCCTATCGATCCCTTTTGTCAACACGTGACTGTTTTGATGGAGAGTTGATGTGTGCACTAATGCTAGTTTCATGTTTCACCCCTTGGGGTTTGGGGCTGTTTCTGTTCTTCCTCTGCAGCCTCCATGCCTCCAGCATCAACCTGACGGGACCAACACTGGCGCAGAGTTCGGGGCTCCAATTCCCGCTTGCGGTCAAGTGAGGTCGAGTGACTGACGGACGGCACCACCTCCCAATCCCATCTCCTCTTCCTCCTCCTCCTCCTCTTCCTCCTCATCCTCCAGCCAGGATGAAGTTCCGCCTGCACTTTGTGGTGGACCCCATGGGCTGGTTCTGCGTGTCCGCAGTCTTCTCTGTCTGGCTCTACAACACCGTCTTCATCCCCATGCTCGTTCTCTTTCCACACTACAGAGAGGGACACATACCCTGGGCTCTGGTTGTCAGTAAGTATCTTCCTGCAGAGGGCCAAAGTCGTAGCAGAGGTGGTTGGGTTATTTGGAACACATATGTCACAGACTTCTACAGCACGGCAGAAAGATGGACTGTTACCAAATTGTTACTGGCTGGTAACCGTTGAGCTATGATCAAATTTAAATTGATTATCAACTATTACTGCCAAGCAAAGGCAGAACTTCACGTTTGTCCTGGTGATGCACAGAATGGGTCGGTAGCTTTAAGGCTGAGAGCTTTTTGAAGCGTTGAAACTTAAGTGCCCGTGTAGTTCAGACTGCTCGAGACGCTTCTGCAACGCCATGAGACTCCGAGGCTTTGTCAGTTCATTTAGATTGCGTAAATAACACCTGTCTTTGTCTGAAGGCGTTTTGCAAAGCCTGTATGTTATCTCACATAATTTAGTGTATGTCTGACTTCATGAAACCAGTGGGACTGGCTCATCGGCTGATAAGGCAACTGTGTGGAACCATCAGGGTTTGATGGCACGAAGGGGGTTACAGACGGTGGCATCACTTCCTGTTTGTGTTTACAGGTTATTACCTGGCATCTCTCTTCTGTCTCACGGCATTGCTGAGGTCGTCTACTGCAGACCCAGGCAGGCTACCCCAGGACCCTCACATACCTCACTCAGGTATGAGCACACACTCACCTGAGACATCACAATATCACTCTCACCTGTGACACATCACTCATGTATGAGCACACACTCACTGGAACCTTAACACTAAGGAACAATAACACTCTCTCCTGAACCATATCACTCAGGTATGAGCACTCTCACCTGAGCCATATCACTCAGGTAGAATAACACTCTCACCTGAGCCATATCACTCAGGTAGAATAACACTCTAACCTGAGCCAAATCACTCAAGTACAAACTCTATATCACTCAGGTACAGTCACTAAGGGACCACCACACACTCACCTGAGCTATATCACTCCGGTACAATAACACTCTCATCTCAGCTATATCACTCAGGAACAATAACACTCTCACCTGAGACGTATCACTCAGGTACAATAACACACACCTGAGCCATATCACTCAGGTACACACTCTATATGACTCAGGTACAGTCACTAAGGGACCACCACACACTCACCTGAACCTTATCACTAAGGTGACAACACACAATCTTACCTGACCCATACAATTTGCACTCCAGGATGGTAAAATAACAGGCAACCAGGGAAAGTTACAAGCACAAGGTTTAAGTGACAAATCAAAAGCTCTGTGGGACTGTTCCCACTCTTAAAACTAGCACGTCACTCATCATTGCCACCAGATGGCGCTGTTACTCTTGCAGTAACTGTTACCTTGACAGTCTTTATTGTCAGCTGTCGCTTAATTGGCAAGTTGTAAAGTGGAGAGTATGATGTACAGTGGTGACCTTCCTGGAAGACCTAACAGGAAGGAAGTGGCTGCTGCATGTTGTATCGAGGTATGAGTTCAGTTCTGAGCTTATATTAGAGGTAGGATAAGGTGAAGTTGTATTGTATGTAGGAAAAGTGTTCTCAATGCAGAGGCCAACAGGATACACTGGTTACACAAGTTTTAGTTTGGAGTTTGCATCAGAATTGATGTCTTAGCTTAAGATGGTGTAGGGGTAAGACTTGTGGTTTGTACACGTTCTGAAACCTATGATATTATTTTCTGTTGGAATTTCAAATCTGAAATTAAATTAAATGTTATTTGTATAGCGCTGATGGAACCCAAAACGCTGTTTTCCGGCTGTGGCAGCCATGAACTGAGTGCTTTCATTGTTTTGTATAGTCTGATTCTTACCCATACCCCTGGATATGTCTTTCTCTCAGTCAGTGCGGTCACATGATGGCAGTACCCCGATTTCGGCCAAACCCCGACTTCTCTCTCCATTGGGGGTTAACAGCATTATCTCACGGTACATGGCAGGGACAAATCCAGATCTTGGCCGCGTCAGTTCAAATCAAATGTGGAATGTTTACAAGCGGACATCTGCTACCGTTGATTATACAGTAAATAAGTTGTGAAATGAAACAAAAACACACCACAGTTAAAGTTGTATTAGTATTGATTGATTCACATCGATATGAATGGATGACATGACCAACAAGTGGTGGAAAAGTAATATGAAAATATTTTTATCAGTGAATTAGCACGTTCAGTTGCAGTCAACGTTTCAGTTTCAAAGTTTCAGTTTCAGTATTTCAAAGTGAATGAGAGGGAGCACCAGAACAGTGAGCGTCTAGCAGCGATTATCATATCATGATAGCATGTATATGTCTATGGGCAGGATCTCAAGCATGCGCAAAAGTTATTGTTGTCCAGTTGTAATCTAGTTTTGAGAGTTACATGCGCGCGTTGTCCGATTTCCAGCGATTTCAGTCGGACACAGGAAATCTAGATTTGGGGAGTTACATGAATTGGATCTTCGAACCCCCCAGATAGCCTCCTTCCTGCTATCAACACCCCCTCCCCTCTTATCTGTTTGTCCTCTCCTCTGTTCTGCAAGTTTGGCGTGTTTATTGTATTCTATCAGTGCCAACAGAATTCAATTCAATTCAATTCAATTCAATTCAATTCAATTCAATTCAATTCAATTCAATTCAATTCAATTCAATTCAATTACAAATTCAATTCAATTCAAAATGCCCATGTGATTTTTAGCAGCCAACTATAATAAACAACTTTTTATTGTTGCATAATCTAATCTGTATCTTATATCACCACAAAAGTATCATGTGGAATTATTTGCAGTCAATGTACATTCTTTTCTCCCCACTAGATGGCAGTCTAATGCTTGCAAATGAATAATGGCCTTAACCATGGGTGCATAGTGTATGCATTGGTGTAAGTGTCAGATTATGCATAGTGTTGCATAGACTACACAGTTCTACCACAAAGTGTTTGTATTTTGCACACATTTCAATATTGTCAGTTAATTTTAGCATCTGGTCGTTTATAAGTGAGCACAGTTTCCGCCTGAAGAATGCTGGATATGTTTACCATCAGGGACATGAGTTCAGAGGAGGCAGGGGAGTCAGAGCCTCACCTGTCATTTCGAAAAGTAAAAAAATAAATAATAATAATATATATTATAAAATAGATATTCATATCTCTCTACTAATCTGTGGTATGGGTGTAATTCCTGCATCATTTCGAGCATTTTTATTATCAAAATCGCTGAATTTGCGCATTTCCAGTTCCAGAAAACAGGGACGTGTTTCCAGTGCCTCCCCTAGGATTGCGCAATCACTCCGAACTGGGTTTTACGCATGCGTGTGCAAGCGTAGAACCTTTGAGTTGAGCTCAAAACGCATTGAAAAATCCCTTAGGTGAGGCAGGCAGTACCTCTGCCTCATTGAAGGAGGTGAGCGAGAGCGCACTTGTCGGGTATATGCTGGTTCTGACGTTGGTTGGTCTTCTTCTACACTTCTACTTGACGGCGAAAATGGAACATTGTATTGCTAAGCTGAAGCAGATCTCAAATAAATAATGGGAGACCAATGCCGGAGCTAAAAGTTTTGCTTCAAACGACGGGCCAGAATGTATTGACATTTGCGTTGAAGTGTTTCACGTTTCCCAACGGGACTGCGCAACACAAACCTCGCTAAAGGCTGCTTCTGCAGGAAAGTTGGCTTGAAGTTGTGAGCAGACTAGGTGCTAATCCTGAGCTAAACTAGCCACTGACTGCATTCGCTCAAGGACAACCTATTTCCACTGAACTATATGGGTAGTCGTGAGTGGATTACTTTAGTTTCACCTTAAATTGACGGTTACAAGCTCCAACAGAAGTGCACCAACTTTAAATTATACTGGTCAGTAGAACGCAGTGGCGGTCCGTGCATTTCACGACTGGGCCTTCAGCGATGTCCTACACGATGTTAAACTGAGTGAATCCACCTCCTAATACCATCATTATGACGCCATGGCTCTTGAACCATTATATTTATACAGAAAGGCAGTATAAGTGAGCATTGCATCACCTTAACATAGTCGAGTACAACAGACTTTATTAATATTTCCGGAGCATTTAAAATCAATACACCCGTATTAACAATACATTAAGAGTAGTAAACTCTCAGTTATATGATCGCTTGGATATTACTGTCATAACTTAAAAATAAAAGGCGATTTTCAGGGATTAGTCTACAAAGTTTTATTAAGTCCACCGAAAGTAGCCTATGTGAGCTTAAACAAGTTTGTCCACTAAACATCGCATTGTCCCACCTGCAAAGCAGTTTCATTAAACTTCCCATCCTCACGATATCCAGTTTTTCTTGAAAGTTCCGTCTTGAAAATGGCGTTGTAATTGTATCAAAAACTGGAATTATCAAGTTGGTGTAAACTAGTTTATTTGAGTTGGTTAATGTAATTATATTTAGTCTTACCAATTGAAACAACTAGCATAATAAGCATTGAAACCGATGTACGTCGTTTTCGCATTAGCCAGCTAAACTGAGCACTGAAGCACTGCACCGGTCTGCCTCAGTATCCAATCAAAGGACGTTTACGTGTCACGTTCAACGTGAGGAAAGAAATTATCCGGGCCTTCTAGAAGGCCCAGTGTCGCCAACTCGAAATCTGATTGGTTGTCACAACTGTCTGTTTCAGTTCATTCAACTTAAATGAACTGAAACAGCCAGTTGTGAAAACCAATAGATGTACACGGGCCTTCAATGTGAATTCTGAAGGCCTCAGGGAAGAATTCTGTTCTCGGGGAAGGTTTCTCGGAGCGTGGCAACACATGATAGCTGAAATATGATTGGATGAAAGCTCTAACATAAATTAACATCGCTGGAAGCTATGAAATGAAGATAATGGACTATGGGGAATAATTGAATACATATTTATGAAAAGAAAATATTAAAATTAAATGTATTTTATTACATTTATTTTCTGATGATGTTTAGGCCAGCAGAGAAGGCCTTGAAGGCCCTGACGGTCCACCACTGGTAGAACATTACTGTTTGCTTTTTAATTATGTTTCTAAACCGCAAATTAAAAACTGTGTCCGAGTTGGGTAAAAGGTAATTAAAATTAGCGTCCCACTAGTTATATTTTCCCTAGACAAAATGAAATGAGCCATATCATTGGGGGGAGGGCTACACACGCTAGCTTGTTACTATTAATATCTTATTTGACACGGTGTAAAGGTTCAATTAGCACTCCGGTTATCCGTTTAGCTGTAGGCCTATAGCCTCGTAAAAGTTAGGTTAAGAAGTTAGTTCAGTATTGAGCCGCATAACTTATCATAACAAAAAAAAAAACGATCGTTTAAAGGTAATGTTATTAGACAATAAAACAAAACGTTTTTTCAGGTCTGGTCAGATGACCATTTTTAAACCATAGATATACATGTGCATATATACATTCTATTTTTTTAAACAACTAGAGATCCGAATGACATAATCACTTCCGTTTTCTGTGCCTCACCAGCTACGAACCTTGTGATGTTCACATAATATGACTGTATGAAACATAGGTGCTTAAAAAGAGTCAAATATAGGCTCATAGGCATTTTACATATGAAAGCTGGAAATAAAACATTGTCTGGCCATATGCTATGTTTACATTATCCCGCTGACCCAAATATGTATGGGACAGTTTTAGCCATCACTTAGCCTCCTTATATGTAGGCCTATCACTTTAAATAGGTACGCACCTGGGTTGTAGGAAAGAGGTGAACGCACAAAAGGAGGTGGTCTTGTTTTCTCACGGTGTGGAGTGTTGAATGGAGAAGTGGCGGCAAGTTAAGTTTGAATGAATACGACTTAGACAGCAAATGCCAGTTTTGTTATTGCGATCTTTTGTTTAGTATTATTATTGTGTAAACATTCCACCAACTGCTTTCTCCGGGCCGATAATCAAAGCGAGTTAACTAAATACAGGAATACGGAGAAAGTTTCCTTCCAGCTCGGGGTCTGGTGAGAAAAGCAGTATTTTGTTCCTGGTTTTTACTGCGCAATGAATTGCTATTTTTGATTTTGAGACGGACTGTTTTACTTCTTTGGATTACGATTACACACTGGGTTTTGGATACATTCTAAAGACAATCAAGGAAGCAGGCCGACACTGCGGCCTTGCGAGACTCTGTTTCTCGTTTGGACTTGATCACGGATCATTATTTTTTGTTGTACAAATAACCACACACGCATGACATCGAACAAAGACAATATATGTATTGTATTTTCCAGGTGTATGTGTTTCTGTTATGTTTCTTTAGCCTATGGGCGTTTAATACAGATGTCCCGATAAAAGAATAACGAAATGTGACGGATTTCATGTTTTGATTAATAGAATTTGTTATAACCTCACGGCACGTCACTGTTCACCATTATGCATGCCGTGTTCATGATGATTTCAGGTTAGGGGATCTTTGTTCAGTTAGAGCACTGTTAGTTCCTAAGCCAGGGTGTCCGCGGGGTTTTAAAAAGTATTGAAAGGTGATTAATCAAAATACCCAAATTTAAGGCCATTAAAAGTGTTTAATGTGGTTTTAGAGGTATTCTTTTTTTGTAAATAGGTCTTATTTTTTCAGACTATCAAGTGTCCTTTTCTGATTGAAATTATATCTGCTTAAGTTCGTGTTAGTTCTTTAAATGCGGGCTTTAGCAAAGCTGGGCACATAATGAAAGATCTTCCGTATCAGTCTAAACGTTCTATGTTTGATGCTGACGTCATATTCAGTGATCGTTCGACATCTCAAACACTTCGCGCTTCAACTGGGTAGCCAACTCACTGCCATAGAAGCCAACTGGCTGGCTTACGTTTTTGACTTGCTCAGGCATATCTTCAACGTCCCGACAACCAACGTCGTGTTCAATGGGCAAATGCAAGTTTTCAGGCCTGTAGTCAGGCTTTTAGCCAGGCATGCGTCTGTGCGTCTTTCGGACGCACTGTTCTAAAATAATACAAAATTGGACGCACTACTTTGAGGCAGACGCCCTACAGACGCCCTGAGTTTTTCATCCCCTGTTTTTCCGGTAATAATATTTCAAAAGAAAATAATAACAGATTGAAATGAACAGATAGTTCACGCAGCACGACACAGACACGTCTGCGTGAATGTTAACGTTAACGTTAACGGCAGTGTTGCCAGGTCCGCGCTTTTCCCGCGGGCTTTTGAATTGTTGCCGCTGGTTGAATTTTTTTGTCCGCTGGTTCGGTTAAACCTATTACATTAATTTCTTTAAATAAAAATCAATTTTTAAAATTAAATTATTTATTTATACCCAAATCCTACCAAACTGACTCCAGATCAGCACGTTAACACATGGGACAAGCTGAAATTATTTTAATTCAGTAAATACATAGCTTATTGTAACGTGCCGGCATAGTCGCCCCATAATGCCGTGCAGCGGGCGCATACCTTTCTGTTTGTGATTCACTAGTGCTCAACGATGTACCCTAACAATGTTCCTTACTGTAATAATTGCATGTTGTTGTTCTGTGTTGGGACTGCATTTACACAGGTGCGTGACGGTAACACAGTCTGTTCGAGATAACTTGTAGCAGAGCATAAAGCCCGTGCCATTTTGAAATTGTGTCGCGTTTAGTGTATAGCGCAATACAAAGCCATATTACGCATCCGTGATTTGTAACACTATTTACACATGTATGAAGTATAAGTACATGATTTAAATAAAGTGAAGCAACATGATGAGGTGTGTCAGTTGAAATAAGGTATTGCAATAACTACAGTAAATGCATATGAAGTAAAAATGGTACATTCATGTTGTCCAGGCACGATAATAATATACGTCATCTGCTTGTGAAAAATATGTCAAAACTCCGTTGCGGAGGAGGGGGCAGGGTCCCCGACGAAGTGTCATCTTTTCCACAAACTCAAATCTGGTCACCCTATATTAGCATATAATACACGTAGCATATAAAAAAAAAATATAGCTAATACACAATACATGTACAACTGTGTGCTAACTGCTAAGTGTCTTGCACAAAAAATATGAAAGATTAACCAAATTGAATATGTAATCACTAGTCAAGGAAGACTCTGGGACTAAGATATTCATAAACAGTAAAACTTTTTTTTTTACTTCTTATTTGGGTCAGCCAAGTCTAACACTATGTTATTATCACGTGACCAGGAGCCCCCTGCCCCTGCATATATACAAGATGTACATGGCAGTTGTGGCTTGAATTTCTTCTGTGTTGGTAAGATTTTCAGATTGTGTGGTACACTGATGTACATCATATGTGACAATTAAGCAAAAATATTGCAACAGACACCAAAAAATATTACCTGAATTCCACAAAATGTGCACCTCAAAATGCAGGAAATAGCGTTTCAGACAGTTAGGAATACAACAATTGACGGGGGGGGGGGGATGCCCCCGGACCCCCCTACAATACTTGCGCCTGCGGCGCGCGCGCATGCGCGCTCTCAACCGCGTTAGGTTCAATGACAAAATGGACCCCCCCTAAAAAAATCCTAGCTAAAAGCATGCCTGTAGTAGGGAATAACCGGCATGCTAATTGTTCGGTTTGTAAAAAAACATCAATGTCAACTGTATTGGGAGCTAATGCACTTTGGTCGCATATGCAATCCACTAAACATAAAAATGGAATGCGCGGTCGGCGAGAGCAGTTAATTCTACGAAAGTTCATGAAGTCGTTCATAATTTTGGTGGTGAACTGAACGTACTGTATTACTGCCTGATGAACGATACTGTGAACCCGTTCATTCTGGTGTCTGTGAATGGCACATCACTCTTTTTAATTTGGTTAAATAATCGTTAACAGTCCTGTATCCAGTGTTGTCAATCGCTGCGTGTATTAACTTCTACTGTCTATGCTGGCAAGTTTGAGGGCGCCGAAGTTGCGGAGAGGCTGAGAGCGGTATTGCAGACAGATAAACTAATGACATAATTGACCCTTCCGCGACCACTCCCCAAAACGGTAACTGATCAATCATAGCATAGCAACGGTTACTAAGCTCGGGACCTCAGTCAAGCGAGCCATTTTGATGAATGGAAGTCAATGAGAGAGACGTCTGCTCGAGAAGAGAAAATGAAACGTTGTGCTTATGGAGTGTGTAATTCTGACAGTCGATATCCAAAAAGGCTGGAGGGAGGGGTAACATTTTATCCCTTCCCGAAACCCAAGACCCAGAGAGAGAAATGCCTGCTGTGGATCAAACAATGTAGACGACCCCCCCCCCCCCATCAGCTGAATGTCAGCAACGTAAACAGAAGCACCTACTTTGTTCCAAGAAGCTATGTCGCTAAAATCTGCCCACCGCATCGAAAACGTGAGAAAACCCTTGCTTAAAATACGATTCAGTTTTACCACCTTACATGTTTGCGTAGCGGCGACTGTGTAGATAATAGAACAAATAAACATAGCTGGAATGAACCTGTTAGCCTTAGCATTTGTCTGTCTACAAACACGGCATGTAATGTCGTGGTTGTAGCCTATATAAGCATATTGCAGACCCTTTTGCCTGCTTCGATCTGAGATCTTGCTGTTTTTCCAAAAAATGCTTATGATTTCTTTGGGTAGAGCTGAAATTGACACGGTTGAAAACATGTTGCCACCCCATTCATACCAATGCTGAGAACCTGGGAAACGTGAATGCTTGACTGATATACCAAACGTTGCTAAGGGGGGCGGAGTTTGCGGAAGGGTCAATTGCTGTCTGTGGTTCTATATGGGCTGTGGAAATAATTTAGAAAAAATACAGCTTGCAACATGGAACTGAACTTGGAGCTGTGAACTTTGTTCAAAACTTTGAATTATGAACTATTAACTGAATTAGTTCATTTTAGTACATGTAGAAAGTGAACTTTCCCAACACTGACTATGGGCACCACACCAAAACTGCGTGCTGAGGCTCTGTGGTGTTTAAACACTGCAGTTAAACACCACTCATTGAACTCCAATGATGGAATTTTGGAGCAATGGTCAAAGAAATGTTTCCCGACTCTGACATCGCCAAGTCATTTACGTGTGGGAAAGACAAAACTGGCTACATCATCAAATTTGGATTAACATCGTTCTTCAAAAAACAGCTTGTTGATGGCTTCAACAAGGCTGGGCCATTTGTGTTGATGTTTGCCCATGAGTACATATTAGGCCTATAGAACAGGTTTATATTAAAATCAAATTATAGAAGTTCACCAGTTCACGTAGTGGATGCCTGTTTGTGAGGTGATATCAGCAAAAATTCATATAGCAGTTGCCAGTTTATAATGCATCAACAGTTCATGCAGTGAATGCCAGCCAGTGTGCTGGAATTATCTCTCCACTGCACATTTCATTTAGTTTGTTTTATTTTTATTCACAAAATGAAATAAATGTGTGCAATATGTGGTCAACATCAGTGAGTCTCTAAATCTTGTAAATGTTGTGTATAGTGTTATATATGTCAAAATCTGCGTAAACGTTTGAAAGGTTGCTGATTGCAACTTGCAACTCAGTGTGGTGATGGTTTAAAAAAAAAAATCAGAAGGTAGTAAAAAAAGGTATTAAATTTAACTTAAGGATTGCATACCCTGTAAGCGCTAAGCATGTCTGTTTAAGTTTGTCTGCTCTGACTGTAAATTGGCACAAACTCCATTGTACAGAGGGTGGGTAAGCTTCAGCAATCCAGGACAATGAGGGTTTTGTTAGTAGATTACAGTTTGTCATTCCATCTACTAATACAACTTATTCTGATAAAAAAAGAATCATGTTTTGTCCCATGTTTCGTCTTTCCTTAAACTTTAATAATGGGGTCAAGAGCAGTAAGATACGGATTAGATTCTGATTCTGAGGAGAACGGCATGTACTCATGAAACCTAACTTACAGATGTTGGAGAAGACATGGGTACTGCAAAGGGGTCCCCACCTACCAGAGTTTGCTCAACATTTGTCTAGAATATTTTACACTTGGAACGGGGGGGTTGGAGTTCTGCTCTCCCTACTGTAGGCCTTTTTAAAAATCTCTCTATCCATGGAAATCTGGGCGACAGTGCTACAGGAGGTAGAGAAGTACCTCCTGTAAGGTTGCTAGTTCAATTCCCCGTCAAAGCGTCCTTGAGCAAGACACTGAACCCCCAAGTGTAAATGTAAAAAAAAAAGTAAATCTGCTATATGGTATTTCATATCTCATTCCTATTTCGATTGAATTAAGATGGATTGTATCGAGTCATAAGCTTGTGAATCGAAATTGAATCAAATAGAGGCATCTGTGCCCATATCTGTGCCCAGCCCTAGTAATTTCCATAACCTGTTTCAAAGTCTTGTTAAGATGTCTCTCCTTATGCCTGGGACATGCCATACTGTGGCTTCCACAACTGAGGAGGTTGTCATGACAATATATTGACCTTGTCGATAATTATCATTTCATCAACAGCCTTTGAATACTGACTGCCATGATGCCCTACGCCATGTTATGTCATCTGTCACGACTTGTTAATTGCATGATGCAGGGTTAAAGGGAAGTGTCCCTACACAGCCACTTTATTTCCAGTGAGCCGGAAGCCTAAAGGACGATCTGATGAAGGTGTCCTTCTGTGAAATGGGATGTCAGCGTCTTTGAGGCACGGCTATGTGTCATTGGTTTGATCACCTTTTAACCTGGAGCCCCTCGACCCCCACCCAATCATATATACACACACACACACACACACACACACACAGGATATATTTACAAATGGACGTGACCAACAGCATGACGTGATGTGGTTTAGATAAACTATAAAACCTTAAATAACGCAAAACATATCTGACATGAAAGCTCGGTGTGTTTTCTGCTGACACATGTGAGAGTGTATAATGGACTTTACCGGCGTGGTTATTAAGTCGTATGGACCGTCTGGCCTCTGCATCCCTTTGGTTCGACGATCTCTTGACCTTTGGGCTTATCCGGGCTTAGCAGCAACACTGGCAGACCTCGTCTGTGTGCCTGGTCTGGTCATTTCCTTAAATTCGTTTTTGCCGTTTTTTTTTTTCTTTTTCACATGCCCTGAATCGGCTTGAGCCGTAAGCCCTTTTGGCCACGCAATTCTCCTACGCTTGAAGCCTAGCGCTAATCCACTTGCTTTAACAGTCTTAGAAATGTCCTTTGGATGCAACACTGTTTACCGCCTTTCTCTCCCTCTCTCTCTCCTTTTTTTTCTCTCTCTCTGTCTTTTTCTGTCTCTTTCTCTCTTTCTTTCTCTCTCTTGATTTACTTACTTATTTCCTTCAATTTAATTAAATTCAAATGTACTTTATTGGCATGGCTAATTATACACTGTATTGCCAAATCATTCACAGGGACAGTAGAACAGGAATATAAGGAAATGGTAAAAAAGAGAAATCAAAGCACATATTGTTTCACTGTAGCAGTACACTTACACATGATATGTTTCATTTCTGTACAGCCATGGAGGTCTCTGTGTGAGGATATAGTCATACATATGTGTGTGTGTGTGTTTGTGTGTGTGTGTGTGTGTGTGTGTGTGTGTGTGTGTGTGTGTGTGTGTGTGTGTGTGTGTGTGTGTGTGTGTGTGTGTGTGTGTGTGTGTGTGTGTGTGTGTGTGTGTGTGTGTGTGTGAGAGAGAGAGAGAGAGAGAGTGCGCGTGTGTGTGTAAGTGCCTGTGTGCATGTGAGGGTGGTATGTTGCAGTGTGTGTGTTAATATATGTACGAGTGCTATAAGTATTCATAGGTGCGTTACTCTTTGATCACAGTTATATATGTCATAAGCAGCTAGAACTGCACAGTCTTTCTCTGCTGCCTGTGTTTATCTGTGTTTATCTGTGTCTGCCCGTGTCTGCCTGTGTCTGCCCGTGTCTGCCTGTGTTTATCTGTGTTTATCTGTGTTTATCTGTGTCTGTCTGTGTTTATCTGTGTTTATCTGTGTCTGCCTGTGTCTGCCTGTGTTTACCTGTGTCTGCCCGTGTCTGCCTGTGTTTATCTGTGTCTGTCTGTGTCTGCCTATGTTTATCTGTGTCTGTCTGTGTCTGCCTGTGTTTATCTGTGTCTGTCTGTGTCTGCCTGTGTTTATCTGTGTCTGTCTGTGTCTGCCTATGTTTATCTGTGTCTGTCTGTGTCTGCCTGTGTTTGCCTGTGTTTATCTGTGTCTGCCTGTGTTTATCTGTGTTTATCTGTGTTGTTTATCTGTGTCTGCCTGTGTCTGCCTGTGTCTGCCTGTGTTTATCTGTGTCTGTCTGTGTCTGCCTGTGTTTATCTGTGTCTGCCTGTGTTTATCTGTGTCTGCCTGTGTTTATCTGTATTTATCTGTGTTTATCTGTGTCTGCCTGTGTCTGCCTGTGTCTGCCCTTGTTTACCTGTGTCTACCTGTGTTTACCCGTGTCTATCTGTGTTTGCCCGTGTCTATCTGTGTTACCTACAATTGTCAAAAATGTTGCTAGTTTGTAATAATACTGCAGGTTACTTTGTTTCCTTTCTTGTTTCTTTTGAATAAGTCTGATACTTTTCAGCCTGTTCATTCTGTTGCTCATCTGGCTAGGCCAAATACTCTTAATCTCTTGACAAGGATGTCAGTGTCCTGAGGGGACTCTTTTCAGTCTTCAGCTCTCGGTTCTTAAGAGCTTTGAAATGATAAAAGGCAGGGTCACTTGATTTTAAATGTTGGGTCTTTTTTCAAATCTTTAATAACTGAGGGTATTGGCCTAATTCTGCCCCACATGTGTTATAGGTGTGTGCCTCTGCATCTGTGCCTGTGCCTGTGTGTTTCTCTCTCTTATTTTCACCCTCCCTCCATCTCTGCGTCCCTCTGTTTCTTTCTCTCCCTCACTCTCTTTTTTTTTATCTCACTTCTCTCTCTTCCTCCCTCCTTTCCCCTTTTCTCTTTCCCTCCAGTCCTCCCTTCCTCCCACTCTCTCTTTTTCCTTCTTTCTTTCTCTCTCTATCTCTCTCTCTCTTTCTCTCTCTCCCTCTCCTCCTGAAGTTGAGTTCACGTAAGGTCATGCAACAGCTCTGTGTGTGTGTGTGTGTGCTGAAGCTTTCAAGTCAAAGCCTCATAGAAGGCTAGTCTATCACAGATTAGGCTGTACGGTGCGGCCAAGTGACATGCAGAGTGACTTAATCTGTGTTTAATGGAAGCCTAATCGGAGTGTTCGCAGATTATGAGCTCTCTAAGAACTCATTGCAGTAGGACCTGTGACTCGAAGAAAACCGACTTGGTTGATAGTGCACTGATTAGCCCATTAAGTAGGTCAAGGGAGCAGCTAGGGACACCTGTGTGTGTTTTCCAAAGGTTCTTCCAACCTGTGTGTGTTTTCCAAAGGTTCTTCCCACCTGTGTGTGTTTTCCAAAGGGGGCACAGTCCTGCTGTTTGAACTCCTTCGGATGGAAGTGTGAGCAAACTGACTGTTGTTGATTGAGTAGTCATGAGATCCTCATGTGTTTTTTTTTGTCTGTGTCTCCGTGTGCGTGTGCGTGTGCGTGTGCGTGTGCGTGTGCGTGTGCGTGTGCGCGTGTGCGTGTGCGTGTAGAGCGCGAGCACTGGGAACTATGTAATAAGTGCAACCTAATGCGGCCAAAGAGGTCCCACCACTGCAGCCGCTGTGGCCACTGTGTGCGCCGCATGGACCATCACTGCCCCTGGTGAGTTTAACACAGACACACACACACACACACACACACACACATAAACATTGCTGCATGGACCACCACTACCCCTGGTGAGTTTAACACACACACACACATGCACATGCACACACATGCACAAACATGCACACACACACACACACACACACATACATACATGCGCACGCACGCACGCACGCACGCACGCACGCACTCACGCACATGCACACACACATGCACCAGTCATAAACACTGCCACAGTCCTACCACTGTCCCTGGTAAGTTCTGCAAACACTCACGGCATAAACAAACACACAGCTTTGCCACAGATATGCACTTGCCCAAAGTGAGTATACAGACAGAACAACCCCTCCACACACACACACACACACACACACACACACACACACAGCTGTCGCTGCCACTGGGGAATACACACACAACTGTCCAGTCTCAGATGCAGTAGTCGGCGACCGCTGTGATCAGTGAAAAGTGTTGATCAGTGATGGGTTTGGAACCTTGACTGTATCAAGTGGAGCTCTCAGGGATGGAATTCTCAGATTCATAGGTGCTTCCTAAAATGAGGCAGGTGTGCATTTTGTATTGGGTGTGCGTGTGTGCGTGTTTTTGTGTGTGTGTTGTGTGTATCTGTGTGCGTGTGTGTGCAAGCGTGTGTGTGTGTGTGTGTGTGTGTGAGTGACCGCCGCGGCCAGCCCACGATTAGGGATGTGGACTTTGGAGATGGTGGAAAACAGACTTGCAGGAGCAGTGGTTTACGTTTTAAATGCAAAAAGATTTATTTTCTTTCCCAATTAGGATTTTAGCAAAAGTAATAACAGAACAAAACAAAGATTCAATATCCAAAATGTAGCTCCACAGTATTACCTCTGTACACAGCTCCTCTCAGCAGGAAAGCTGTCCTTCTACCTTCACTCCCCGAATGGCACTGAGTTAGCCTCTTAAGAAGGCCTATCTATTGCCACTAATTGGCCTCATAGGGCTGACCCATGAATATGGGGAAACCAAGCCCATCGTGCTCACTCTTAACAATCCTTATTTAACACATGAAATGTCTATTAAATAACACATGTATGGTTATGCTTTGAATCACCACTTAACCCAACAGTAAATAACCCTATAATGCACAGTAATTACGAACGTGAAATGTGAAAATGACAAACACCCCTGTGACCTAATGCCCCGCTCCCTCCACTGGTGACACAATGTAAAAGTGACATTCCACCGCGAGCGCGCTTTCGCGATGGGACCAGTAAGTGCGTGAGCGTGAGAACAAGGAAGTGTGAGTACATGTTTACCAGTTTATGAATTCTATTGCAATGCACATGATAGATGAATGAGATGGTGGGTAAACAGTATGGATATCAGTGTAATTGAGCAACAGCAGGTGTATGCAAATATCATGTATGAATTTTGTATATCGCGACAGACCAAACAATTTACCAAACTTACGGTAAACACCCAACATCATTACAAACTTACACAGTGCAACAAACAAGCACAACAAACCCACCAAACACCCCCCAACACTCTCAACAATGTTCAGGGTTCACATATTATGTGATGATGCTATGTAATGGTGGCTGCGTGCGTGCGTGTGTGTCAATGAATGAAGTCACCGTCTCTTACTCCCGCCTGTCGCGGTAAAGCACATTAACCCGTACGGAATGTTTGTAACGGTGAGAAGGGAAATGTTCAGCTTCTCACAGTGTGTGTGTGTCTGTCTGTCTGTGTATGTATTCACAAATGTGAAAGATCACGCACACGCACACGCACACGCACACGCACACGCACACACGCACACACGCACAAGCACACACACACACACACACACACACACACACACACACACACACACACTGCCCCTTTTGAGGGAGCCCCCTCCTCATTGCTCTTTCTTTCACTAGGCTCTGTAAAATGACTCCAGTCCTGAATGTACAGTCACCTCAAAGCACCCAGCCTCCTGCTCTCTCTCTCTCACACACACTCACACACACACAAAAACACACACACACACACACACACACACACACACACACACCCTCTTTGGTCTCTCTCTCTCCTGAAAATGTTTTCTTCTACTGCCCTAGGCCTACCTTTTTCTCTCTCTCCTCTGTACTCTATCACTCTTTTCCCTCTCTCTCCTCTGTTGTATTCTATCACTCTTTTCTCTCTCTCTCCTACATTCCCTCAAAGTGTTTACCTTTTCCCCTCTTCGTCTCTGCTATTTATTCTTCCTCTCTGACCATTTTCTTCTCATCTCTCTCTCTCCTTCTCCCCCTCTCATCTCTCCTCTCTCCTTCTCTATATCTCTCCCTGTCACTTTCCTTTCTCCTCTCTCCTCTCTCTCTCTGTCCTCTCTCTCTGTCTCTCATCTTTCCCTCTCACTCTCCTCTCTCTTCACTCCTTCTCTCTCCTTCTCTCTATCTCCTCTCTCTCTCTCTCCTCTCTCTCTGTCTCCCTCTCACTCTCCTCTCTTCTTCTCTATCTTTCATCTTTCCCTCTCACTCTCCTCTCTCCTTCTCTCTCCTCTCCCTCTCTCTCTCTCTCTCTCTCTCTCTCTCTCTCTTTCTGTCCTCCCTCTCCCTCCCCACGTGCTCTCGACTGAAAGGTAATGTGCATAGTTAATGTGGGGAGCGGCTGTATCAGGTGACTTATGGGATATCTGTGTGTGTTTGTGTGTGTGTGTGTGCCTGTGTGTAATGTATGCAGTGCGTGTGTGTGTGTGTGTGTGTGTAATGTTTGCAGTGTGTGTGTGTGTGTGTGTGTGTGTGTGTGTGTGTGTGTGTGTGTGTGTGTGTGTGTGTGTGTGTGTGTGTGTGTGTGTGTGTGTGTGTGTGTGTGTGTGTGTGTGTGTGTGTGTGTGTGTGTGTGTGTGTGTGTTGTTTTGGCCCTGAAGAAGGCAGTGGTCTGTCCGTACGCAGCAGGACGTGATGCGCTGTCAACGCTTGTAATGGCCGACAGCTAGGAAAGAAGGAGGAAAAGATACATTCTCTTTTTTTCCTCTCTTCCATATCATTTTCTGTCTTCCTTATACCAGTTCAGACCAGTTCCTATCCTACATATGCACACACACACACACACTCACACACACACACACACACACACACGCACACACAGACTCAGACACACACACCTACACACACACACACACACTGCATACATTACACACAGACTCACAGACACACACACACACACACAGACCTACACACACACAAACACACACACTGCATACACAAACTGCATACATTACACACAGACTCACAGACACACACGCATAACACACACATACACACACACACACACACACACACACACACACATCTCCTGTATGTGTGTCTTCTCTCCTTTGTTTGTGTCTGACAGATGACAGCGTTATTAATGTCTTCATCCCCGGTATCTTGTAGACAGCTCTGCACATCCAGACGCTGTATGGTATTGTGTCCGAGAGCCAGCGTCTCCAGATCTGTCTAGATGCTCTTCAAACTTCAATCACGCAACATAATACTGCGCCCCACTCTGGAGGGCTCCAGCAGACTCACAGCGTCCCAGCCAAAAGGGGAGGAGGGTGTGTGTGTGTGTGTGTGTGTGTGTGTGTGTGTGTGTGTGAGTGAGTGTACATATCAGTATGAGTGTGTGTGTGTGTGTGTGTGCATGTGTGTGCGTGAGTGTGTATACACATACGTATGAATGTGAATCTGTATGCCTGTGCTTGTGTGTTTGTTTGTGTGTGTGTGTCTTTATACCAGTGAAAAATAGTTCTCATGTCAGGGCAAGATAACACTGCAGCAGCTGGTCTGTCTGATCTGTGGCCAGGCTGTGTGTGTGCCGTGTGTGTGCAGTGTGTGCGGTGATTGTGCTGTGTGTTTGCCGTGTGTAAGTGGCGTGTGTGCCATGTGTGTGTGCCGTGTGTAAGTGGCGTGTGTGCCATGTGTGTGTGCCGTGTGTGTTTGTGTGTGCCGTCTGTGTGCAGTGTGTGCCGGCTCTGGGGGGAATGTGCATGGGTTGCCTACATGGGCCTAAGTTTGAACCAGAGTTATGGGCCTTAGTATTAAACCAGAGTTATGGGCCTTAGTATTAAACCAGAGTTATGGGCCTAAGTTTGAACCAGAGTTATGGGCCTTAGTATTAAACCAGAGTTATGGGCCTTAGTATTAAACCAGAGTTATGGGCCTTAGTATTAAACCAGAGTTATGGGCCTGAGTATTAAACCAGAGTTATGGGCCTGAGTATTAAACCAGAGTTATGGGCCTGAGTATTAAACCAGAGTTATGGGCCTTAGTATTAAACCAGTTATGGGCCTTAGTATTAAACCAGAGTTATGGGCCTTAGTATTAAACCAGAGTTATGGGCCTGAGTATTAAACCAGAGTTATGGGCCTTAGTATTAAAGAAGAGTTATGGGCCTTAGTATTAAACCAGAGTTATGGGCCTTAGTATTAAACCAGAGTTATGGGCCTTAGTATTAAACCAGAGTTATGGGCCTGAGTATTAAACCAGAGTTATGGGCCTGAGTATTAAACCAGAGTTATGGGCCTTAGTATTAAACCAGAGTTATGGGCCTTAGTATTAAACCAGAGTTATGGGCCTGAGTATTAAACCAGAGTTATGGGCCTGAGTATTAAACCAGAGTTATGGGCCTGAGTATTAAACCAGAGTTATGGGCCTTAGTATTAAACCAGTTATGGGCCTTAGTATTAAACCAGAGTTATGGGCCTTAGTATTAAACCAGAGTTATGGGCCTGAGTATTAAACCAGAGTTATGGGCCTTAGTATTAAAGAAGAGTTATGGGCCTTAGTATTAAACCAGAGTTATGGGCCTTAGTATTAAACCAGAGTTATGGGCCTTAGTATTAAACCAGAGTTATGGGCCTGAGTATTAAACCAGAGTTATGGGCCTGAGTATTAAACCAGAGTTATGGGCCTTAGTATTAAACCAGAGTTATGGGCCTTAGTATTAAACCAGAGTTATGGGCCTTAGTATTAAACCAGAGTTATGGGCCTGAGTATTAAACCAGAGTTATGGGCCTTAGTATTAAACCAGAGTTATGGGCCTTAGTATTAAACCAGAGTTATGGGCCTTAGTATTAAACCAGAGTTATGGGCCTGAGTATTAAACCAGAGTTATGGGCCTTAGTATTAAACCAGAGTTATGGGCCTTAGTATTAAACCAGAGTTATGGGCCTTAGTATTAAACCAGAGTTATGGGGGCTTTTACTACTGCTTCATTCAGGAGAGGGAGTCAGAGAAATTATTTTCATCTTTTATCTTTCTTATCTTTGGTAAAATGCTTTATCATGCAATATTTTATCTGTATTATTTTCATCGTTTTAGTGCTATCAATCAAATAATTTAGTTTGTTTTAATTAGTCGCACAACTTACTTGCTGTGATTAATCACGATTCATCTGAAACTGAAGCTTATAATAATGGATATTTAAATGTTAAATCAAGGAATTAATGTAGAATCGACTCAAAAGAGGTATATGAATTAAAATACTATTGTTTAATAGCATCTTTTTAACTTTAAACACAGATTCTCTCTCATGTGAACTACATATTTCCAATAAAACCATTAAGGCCTTTTTTGTATGTGTAGTATGTAAACTGTTAAGGGACTTTTTATTTTGAAATGGGGATTGAGATAAAGACACTGAGAAGCAGAGTGTCAACCGTGCAACCGTATGAGACTGACTGACTGACTGACTGACTGACTGGCTGACTGACTGACTGACTGACTGACTGACTGACTGACTGACTGACTGACTGACTGACTGACTGACTGACTGACTGGCTGA
>NC_137919.1:8930620-8945620 GCF_963457725.1 Sprattus sprattus
CACACACACAGACTCACACACACACACACACACACACACACACACACACACACACACACACACACTCACACATATGATGCCATAGTGTGGCCCTAAGGCACTCCTTCCTCAGCACCATCCTTCTGTCATACACCCACACGTCTTTCACACATATCCTGTCTCAAATCACACTCACACACACTGTCACAGTCATCCTCACATTCTGACACACACACACACACACACACACACACACACACACACACGCACACACACACACACACACAGACAGACGCCACACACATACGTACATACACACACTTTCTCACGGAAACCTCTCCGTCACCCCCCCTCCCCCGCCCCCATCAGCAAGAGCCTTTCAGTGAAGTGTGGTTAATCCCACCTCATTAGCATACGCCCGCATCTCTCCTTCTCTTCTTCTCCTCTTCTTCCTCCTCCTCCCGTCCCCCCCACACACACTCACTCACACTCATATTGGGGGGGAGGGGATTTACCCCCCCTCCGCACGTCTCCATTGTACGCGGGGCAGCTGCCCCTTGCCCTGTGCCAACTTGGCAAGGTGAAGGCTCGGAGGGATTCGCACTGGTGTCAGCTGCACTGTCCTCCATTGTCGCGCCATCCTGCTCCCCTTTTCAACCCATCATCCTCCTCTCTATACACACACACACACACACACACACGCTCATGATGCCCAGCCTGCGTTCTCAGCGTGGGAACCACGGCTCAGGGGTGGTGGGGGGGGGTTGCAACATCCAGGGATGTGTTGGCGAACACGCTGCAGGGCATCACGACTGGCACAGGTCCCGTGTGAGTGTGTTTTAAGCCTCTCTGTGTGTGTGTTTTTTAATGTGTGTGTGTGTGTGTGTTTGTATGCATGAATATATGTGTGTTAGTTTGAGCATGTGGGGGTGTAAAACGTGGTCAGTCATGAAGAGATGTTCAGATGTAGACTACTGGCTCATGTCCACTGTAGGCTGAAACCCCAGTGTTTGGGGGACACCTCAGCCTTATATTTGTGTCCATCTCTGGGGCTGGACCGGGGACACCACCCAAACGGACTCAGGTTGGAGTAGGGCTCAACAATGGTCTTTTGGAATGGAACGCAACGCCACAATAAAACCAGAGAAATTGGAGAGAAACAGATAGGTAGCATCAGTTTAGGTTGCTTAGCAACGGAAATAACTTGGTCTATATTTGTTAAGAATAATAATCGAAATAATCTATACGGATAAATAAAAACTTCAAGAAAAAAAATTAAGGACACTGTTTTCCAAGAACTTCATGACTCCTTTCAATGTCTTTATTATTTCTATTATGTCTCTCTTATGCATTTATATTCTTCATTACTCACACGACTTTTGACTTTAAGCACAACTTAAAACTTTCTAGCGCAAATATTGTTCGATACATACATGTGATCTGACTGTTGTGTCGCGGTCTCATTGTGGTCTCTTTGCTCTGGCGTTTCGCAGGACACTACTACCATAGAGAAAATGGCCTACTTCAAGAACGAAGTGTAAGTAGAATTTCTTTGTGCTTTTTTTTTCCCGCCGTTGTCTTTTCACTCAGTACGTCCCTCTATTGGGAGCCGTCTCATTTATTCTCCGTGTCTTCTCTTTCATCTTTGTGTCCCTTCATTCTCCACTTCTTCTTCTTTCTCATCCCTGTCTTTTCATTCTCTCTCTCCCTCCCTCTCCCTCTCTCTCTCCCTCTCTCCCCCTCTTTCTCTCTCTGTCTCTCTCTCTCTCAGTGTCCCTAGCAGGCGTCCATGGCAGCAGACCCTGGCTGAGGTGTTTGGCACGCGCTGGAAGCTCCTGTGGTTTCTCCCTTTCAGGAGTCGACAGCCTCTAGGGGGCGCCACCTTCCACCCCCGCGCCCTTGTGTGAGCCCCCTTTACCTCCCTGCCCGCTGCCACGACACAGCGCTGAACTACGGCCAAAACCTTCCTCTCTCAAGTCACTCCGCTCTATCCCTCGCTTCCCTCTCTCCCTTCTTTCCCTCTCTCCCTGAGCTTCTCCGTGTTTTACCCTGTCTACAGCCCTCTTCCTCTCCCCCAAACTCCCAGCCCCAAGAAACCTGCTTCCCTGGGTAGAGTCCTCCGAGGTGGTGCCGTCTCCGGGCTGTGCTTTGCCGTTCTGGAGGTTAGTTGGTGGCAGGGCCAGGTTGGACACCGCAATGGACTTTTGAAGGACTGTTGGCAGCGTTGCACCGCGTAACCGTCCAAACCCCTTGCTGGAATACGGATACACACATGTGCACGCACGCACACAAACACACACACACACACACACACACACACACACACACACACACACAAACACATGCAAGGGGACACAGGGTGAAGCCCCAGGGTTTCTAGAGATGGCCTTTTGTGTGTCTTCGTGCCCTGGCTCTGAGCTGTGGTTTTACACAAACACACACACACACACTCTCAGTCAGCGGGGTGCCACGGCGACCCGCTGGAAGCGGGACAGCACTGTTTCCTGGGTAACCCTCATTTGTTGGGCGCTTGGCAGGCCCTTACCCCTGTGTCATGTGACCTACTCTGGTGGTTCTGGCAAGCGGACGGGGCAAGCTGGGTCAAACTGTGTGTGTGTGTGTGTGTGTGTGTGCCTGAGAGAGATTGTGTGTGTGGTGGGGAGGGTTGTGTGTGTGTGTGTGTGTGTGTGTATGTGTGTGTGTGTGTGTGAGAGTGTGTGTGGGTGTGTGGCTGTTGTCTGTTGTTGTCTGGCCCGACAGCACCAGGATTGACGACTGGAGCAGGGTCTGTGACCCCTGGCAACGGCAGGACAGACAGGGAGCGGGTCCAAATCAACCCCAGAGTCAGAACCCTGCTGCACACACACACACACACACACACACACAGACTTACACTCACACTATAAACACACACAATGGAATATGTCCAAAAAGGCCTGAATTAGAACACCCCTTTCCGTATATAAACACACACACATACTCACACAGGCACTCTGTAAAAACAGACACACACACACACACACACACACAGAAGCTGGGGAGAGTCTAAACTAGCCTGATTCATACACACCCCCTTGTACAAAGCCAAAAATACCACCGAGCACACAGCCAAATTTTCATACAGCCTCTCACACACACTTACACACGTACACACTTACACACACACACACACACACACATTGCAAACACGGTCCTGCCAAAAACGCCGCTTTGACCTCAGTGCTAACTCTGCCACATACTGCGCCCCGGCCTGTAGCCAGCGCTGGGCCAGATCAGAGCCACGCCTGGCCCAGAACGAGCGGCTCGCTGGCATAGTGCTTCACGTTTCTCTCAGGACTAGCTCCTACTGATGCTCCTACTCCTTACTCTTTCTCTTTTATGCCTTTGTCTTTCATTTGACCACACTGGTCTATTTGATGTGATTTTTTACGTGCCTTTTAAGAATCCTCTCTGTACATGCACTCCACTGTTCACTGATGTCTCGATGATGGTTTGATGATTTGATTTGTCTTTTAAATACTTCTGTTGTGACTGCGCTGTGTGTGAACCTGGCTGGTGGCTCTCAAACTTACTCACTGGATCCTCTGAAGGGAAGGCGAGTTGAATGAAAGGCCTGAACTGATACAGTGAAGGCTTAACGGAGAGCTGGAAACTGCCCCACTCCTGCCTACTGATGGGGCAGTACCATATCCATCTCTATAGGCCCATGCTGCTGCTGCTGCCATGCTTATTAATTACCAAATGTCAAATAGAGATTTTAAAGATGCACTATTTACAAACTCTACACAACACTGGCTTGCCTTGGTAGTCCAGGCCGAGGAGATGTCTATAGTGATGGCCGGCTACAATGACTACTGCTTCAAAAACACTGCAGAATCCTTAGGTAGACACCACACTCCACTGCCCAACCTAGCCCATAGTCCATCCTTTTTCCCCTTTCTATCACTCCATTCCACTGCCTCACCCTATCAACCCGCTCACATACCCCATCCTACTGCCCCAGCCTATCACCCTCTCTACCGCCCCATTCTACGGTCCCATTCTTCCACCTCGCTGTACTGCCCCACTTTGTTTTTTCACTCCACTGTACTGCCCCATCTTATTGACCTTCCCCTGATGTCCCACCCCACTGCCCCTCACCCCTGCCCCAGGACACCTCTTAGAGCATTAAGTGCCTCCACAAGAGTATAAATAATCAGTGAGGGGGGGGGGGGGGGGGGGGGCATTGAGTGTGTTCTGTCCAATACAGAAGTTAACTTAACAACTCCACTAGCTTGACAGTGAAGATGTTCTATTTACAGTCTCACACACACACACACACACACACACACACACACACACACACACACACACACACACACTGGGCATGTAAATTGTGAACAAGGTGACAACAATAATCCAGGAATGGCTTTTTACTTCCTTATGCCTGCTGGGTTGCCTTCCAGGTGTTGCCAAGGAGACGTGTCTATGTGCACTGGAATATCTTGCAAATGATCCTTTATTGGTTTATGTTTGATGCTTTTTTTTTTGTAATTCACCGAATCTAATTTACCATTTCTGCTCAAAATCAGCTGCTTATTCTATGGTTCACCACATATGTTACTTCTGTTCCGGGGGGGGGGGCTCTAAAATAGATGATTCATGGTTGATCTGTGTGTCCATATCTGTTTTAGAGTCTTCCTTTTTACATAAGACTCCACACTGTCTTGTGTTGCTGGTAACCTATCGACGGATGCTAATCTCCCTGGTGTCGCGTTAGCTGCTAGGCTAGGCATGTTTTTTTCCCCCCAGGCTGCACCTGTGGATACTAATGGCATAGTAAAACGTATAGAACTCAGACGCACCTGTGGATCATAAGGGCATAGTAAAACGTATAGAGCTCAGACGCACCTGTGGTTCATAAGGGCATAGTAAAACTTGTAGAGCACAGACGCACCTGTGGATCCTAAGGGCATAGTAAAACGTATAGAACTCAGACGCACCTGTGGATCATAAGGGCATAGTAAAACGTATAGAGCTCAGACGCACCTGTGGTTCATAAGGGCATAGTAAAACTTGTAGAGCACAGACGCATCTGTGGATACTAAGGGCATAGTAAAACGTATAGAGCTCAGACGCACCTGTGGATCCTAATGGCATAGTAAAACGTATAGAGCTCAGACGCACCTGTGGATCATAAGGGCATAGTAAAACTTGTAGAGCTCAGACGCACCTGTGGATCCTAATGGCATAGTAAAACGTATAGAGCTCAGACGCACCTGTGGATCATAAGGGCATAGTAAAACGTATAGAGCTCAGACGCACCTGTGGATCCTAAGGGCATAGAAAAACGTATAGAGCTCTGACGCACCTGTGGTTCATAAGGGCATAGTAAAACTTGTAGAGCACAGACGCATCTGTGGATACTAAGGGCATAGTAAAACGTATAGAGCTCAGACGCACCTGTGGATCCTAATGGCATAGTAAAACGTATAGAGCTCAGACGCACCTGTGGATCATAAGGGCATAGTAAAACTTGTAGAGCTCAGACGCACCTGTGGATCCTAATGGCATAGTAAAACGTATAGAGCTCAGACGCACCTGTGGATCATAAGGGCATAGTAAAACGTATAGAGCTCAGACGCACCTGTGGATCCTAAGGGCATAGAAAAACGTATAGAGCTCTGACGCACCTGTGGATCATTAGGGCATAGTAAAACGTATAGAGCTCAGACGCACCTGTGGATCATAAGGGCATAGTAAAACTTGTAGAGCTCAGACGCACCTGTGGATCCTAATGGCATAGTAAAACGTATAGAGCTCAGACGCACCTGTGGATCATAAGGGCATAGTAAAACGTATAGAGCTCAGACGCACCTGTGGATCCTAGGGGCATAGAAAAACGTATAGAGCTCTGACGCACCTGTGGATCATTAGGGCATAGTAAAACGTATAGAGCTCAGACGCCATGATACAGTCACATGGAACTCTGTTCACAGCCAAGTACGCACACACAGGTGCAAGGGCTCTTGCTTTTAACATGCTTACATGACTTGTATATCACTTAAGAAGATTGTCAGGTCAGATCTCCATTTAGCTGTTCACCTTAGCTCACACCTTAAGCGTTAAGACGACTGCATCATGCCCTTTGTTCACCAGATGCTACACAAGACTGCGCCGGTTCATGTCTATCCACTGTAAAGCAATAACGGCTAGTGTTAGAATGCTAACAGGCTAGCACCGCCACTGTTCTCCCTTAGCTATGGCTGGGTTTGACTGTAATCTGCATGAAGGCTAATATCAGGGCAAAGTTCTGTTAGTATCCCTTAGTTATACGTACGTGCTTCAGTATGAATTCAGAGTTATATCATCAGTGGTAGTAAATGGTGAAAGTCAATGAAATACAGTCAGACGTGTAGAAGACTAGACTAGGACTATCCCTATGAAATTCAGTCAGACAGGAAGAAGACCAGACTAGGACTATCCCTATGAAATATAGTCAGACAGGTAGAAGACCAGACTAGGACTATCCCAAGAAGTGACTGACTCAGGGATGGCCTTGACTGAGTCATTCCTGACACAGCTGCACTCTGGGATTGTTTTTTAATGTTTTTTATATATATACTGTATACCACGCTGTATTTCCCTTCCATTGCCATATCTTACCAAAACGATAGGTTACACAAATAAGTCACCACTTATATCACTTTGAACACTATGCGAGGATACATCTGTGTACATATATATAATGTATATTATTCAGGATTCCTGTATGAAGAAGAAATATCTTTAACTCTTGGTGTCCTGCCTTCTATTGTTTCGATTGTTCTTGGTTTCACTCAATGCTTTATTGTTACTTGGTATTATGGGAATAGACTGTACATGCTATAAATTCTATATGAAATGCTATTTATTCCATTATTATTTTTTAAAATAAATGGTGATTTATACAGTTTATGTGTTCTGTGCCTTCTTTTTCACACTTTTCTGCTAATGGGGCGTAACTATAGGAGGTGCAGCAGGTGGGGTGTACGTCTCTCTCTTGACGCCCCCCCCCCCCCCCCCCCCCCCGGCCTCTCAGATATGCTTGTTGTTCAAAGACACTGTTAATAAACTGATATCAGTGTGTAATGCTATATATGCTCTGGAAAAGGCAAACTTATCTCCGTCATGATTTTTATTATCTTTTGGGGAAAATAGTATGCTTATTCTACGTACACTATAGAAACTTTCAAAAAACTATTCAATGAAATGATTAGGTTCTTATTTTCTTTGGTATTTTTGTGATTAGCAATGATGATTGCTGGGTAATATGGACAGTATGTTGTTGTCTAATATCAAGTCTGTATTTGATCATGTGACGAAACAATACACTATAGTTTAAACCAATTCGAAGGTCAACTTGGTCTATTGAGCACAGCACAACTTTACTCGTAACAATGCCTTTTAAGCATGAGAGTAAAAGTAGAAAAAGGCAAGAGAGAAAAGAGCAGGAGGAGAAAGTGGCAAAGCTGCCTAAATTAGATTATTTTGGCTGTTTAACTAGCCCGCCAACTAGTCGCCAGCCCACGGAGTCCACCACGGACGCCCCCCCTGCTAGCAGCATTTCAGCAGTTCAGCTGGGACCAGCATCGCTGCCCTCAGTGGTGTGTCAGCAACCATGCAACAGGTAACCTACATTTTGTTCACACCCGTCACTTCTGAAACATGTAAGGTTGATTAACACTATTTATATCTATAACAAACATCTTTGTTAAGCAGGTTTTATTAGACGAGGTGCGGATGTAGGGAACGCTACGATAGTAACTAGCGTTCACTAGGGGGGGTCATAATATCTTGCACCTAGGCCACTGAATGGTTAAGGTTTATTTTGTGCATTCAAACATGTATATGAAATAAATCTAATGTACAGTGCTAACAATTATGTTCAATTATTACACAGGTTCTCAGAATGTTGCAAAAAGGTCCTTTGAAATTGATTGGCCTATCCCAATGTTCAGAGGTTATGTTGGCCACTGTAAAAAACGAATGATCGCTGCCACTGGCAACAGAATTTGTTCTTCTTATTCCCATCTATCGTATCATTCCTAATAAGTGGTATAATGTATAGTCAGCCGGTCAGTATTGGAAAATCAATCCTTTTAGGACGAAACAAGAAATACCCGACTCACTGTCTGTCCTGTTGGGAAGGATAATCCATACTGACCAGCTCATTGTGGCCTGACCTCTGCAGATTAAACCTAAGGGACCTAACTGAGTCCCCACACGCCGTATCATGACACCTCTGCCAAGTGAATTCCTTGCCACATCATAAAGATATCACTCACATGTTTCATTTACTTTTAACTGGGTGGTAATGGACCTCGAAACAGGGTCTAATTTGGGGTCGTTGAGGTCATATTTACATACATTCTTGAGCTCAGCACATGCTTCGTCCTCCAAGGAACTTCCAGAATGGACGCTGTAATTACAATTCCACAGAGGGGGGTTGTCCTGGAAAACAAGCCTGGAGATCCTGGAAGGCCACGCATGGCCTCCCCTTCTCAATCCCATCCATTTGTTTCTCTTTAATAAAGAGGCTCGCTGCGTCCTGAAGTCATCCCATCTGCTGAGGACCGCGGGCTGTCAGTCACGGAGGCAGGGTTATTTGCACAGGCGAACACAAATAAATCCTGGGCAGTCCTTCCTGCCATGACCCCGCAGCACACCAGCCCCCCTCTCTCCCCCTCTCTCTCTCCCTCTCTCTCTCTGTCAATACCCCTCTCTCTCTCTGTCCTCTCTCTCCCTCCTTGTCTCTCTCCCCTCTCTCTCTCTCCTTCTCCTGCTTCTTCTCTACAGGCCCAGAGGGAAACGGCACGGCCTTGAACCTCTATCACAACATCCCTTCCCCTTCTCTATCTATCTATGTTTTTCTTTCGTGCCCCCTCCCAGTTCCTAACTTTAGCAACAGACCTGTGTTACTGCTTTTTCATTTCTCGCTCCGCTTTACTTTCGCAACATTGCTTCCCCTCTTTATCTCTTTAATTTTTTTAACTATGTCATTTTATTTACCTGTTTTTAACCTTGCTCTCTTCTCCCAACCCTCTCTTTAGCAGCACACCTGTGCCTAACTGCTATTTCATTTCATCTCATCTTTCTTTCCTTCCGTCCCTGTTTCTCTCCCTTCTCAGAGACCCCCCCCCCCCCTTCTGTGTTTTTTTTTTTTATTCCTCAGCGACCTCTCGTTTGGTGTCATCCTTCCACTTGACAGAGCACTGAGGTTATTTGTTAAGATGATCTTAGAAGCTTAGGGGTCAATCCACATAACTGCAAGCAGATGTCCCTGGAAAGGATTGTTCTAGAATGTTCTGGAGGCCAAAACTGGCTCTTTTAGGAGGGTGCCTCTATTGTAGAGTGAGAATCATTAGTAGGAGAAAGATTGGGAGTTGGGAGGAGCAGCTTTTCACACATGTGTGGTTCTAGATCAGTGGTCACCAACCTTTTTTGGCCAAAGATCACCGACCTCTGCCTTGGTGACAGGCAAGATCTACCTGTTGAGGCGTTGAGAGAAAAAGACTGTCCAGACTCCAGACTGTACTTACAACTTTACTTTGTATTTGGCCTAATTGTAATTGAATGAAATTTAACAATTTGGTCCAGCTTTCAAATTAATGTGACCAAGAACACACTAAATAACTTAATTCCAGTTCTACATAAAAAGGAAAATATTTGTTTTCATACGACAATATGAACAAGAGAAAAACACATTTGCAATGAGCAGGCTGGATAAGAACTGCTTTATTTATCAACTGAAGTTACAACACAACACTCACAAATTTCTCATGTAACTCAAGTCAGTGTGATGACTGTGACTGAACACTGTCTGTGAGTGCCTTGTAGTTCGGCTCATAAGCACAGACAGCCAGTCTGAGGCAGTCTTTGAGATGTCTATCAGTAAGCCGGCTCCTGTACTTAGATTTGGTGATTTCATCTGTGAAAATGCCGGTTTACAAATATTTTCCTTTTTATGTTGCACTGAAATCAAGTAATTTAGTGTGTTCTTGGTCACATCAGTTTTCGTAAACCACGATGTTAAACAATCTTTGTTTTCCGATCATTTCACAGTTGTTTTGAGGCCCCCATGTTGCCACTCTTCAAAGGAGAATAAAGGAGAAGCACATCTTGCAATTGGCTACCTTAGATAGTTTTTCTAATGATTGGATGCACCTTTCTATGGAATTGAAGGCTTAATAAGGTAATCAGACTAATTTTATGTTGCAATTATTCAGTATTGAGTAGTGACAGGTATTCAAATCATAAAAATGAATTGGGTTCCTAAATATTTGCACAGCCTATTTTTCATATTTGATTTGATTTCACACAATAAAATACTGCTACACTGAATAACTTTGTCTGGAAAACACCTCAGTACTCAGTGTTAACTAGAAGTCTTAACTTTTTGGGGAAGACAGAGTCAATTTTCATGCAGCCTCAGAGGGGTGCCAAAACGTTTTCATACGACAATTGTAAAAGCAGGCTGTGTGCATATTAATATTTTGAAAACCAACGTGGTAAGTGGAAGCAAGTAGGAGTACCCGATAACTAACATAAGCGCAAACTAACTTATGTAATGTGTGTCACTCACCGTAAACATTAATATTTATAAACACTTTGCAGTGTTAAAAACAAGTCGTAGAAGTTAAAATAGACATATATCTGTCTCAAACCTGTTCATTTGGGTAGGCTAATACATAACGTTGATCTATAAATAGACTTAGGATATCGTTTTTTTTTTTTACAAAATGGCCGATAACCAACATCAAGATCGAGGATGGTATGCACGCGAGTTGAGCCTAGTTTTCAGGTAACGAGTTGTCAGAATGTTGGAGTTAGTTGGAACCTCTCTACATTGGGCAGGCATTCTGCAACTTGACCCGATCCGACTGAACATGTCGAACTCATCCGACAGTACATGACAATGACCAACAAACACCAACTGCTGGCGCAAACTGACCTAACTGTTGGTGTTTGTTGGCGTTTGTTGGAGAATGTTGGCGTTTGTCGGGGCAGTGTGCAAGTTGTTTTAGAAGGGGCATTAAGTGAGAAGGGCTGAAATTGTGAGAAATCGTTGGTGTTTGCGTTCACATCCTTAGGTGGAGATCTTTTCTGACGTTTGTCTTCCAAAGTCTGTAAGAAATGGCGATCGACGTGTTGGTGACCACTGTTCTAGATTGTTCTTTAGGCAAACAGGCCTTTGTGTGATGGCTTTTGCTGATGAGGAGTGAGGATAAGATAATATGATGGGATAACTAACACTACTATGTGTGAGGAGTTAGCAGCTTTACACACTTGTTCCCTCATTGACGTGTTTTAACTGAGCAGAAGGAGAGAAGGAGGGTAAAGGAGAGGTGAGGAGGGTTGGAGAGGAGAGGAGCTTTTGTAAAATGAGGTAATTGGCTTCTGGGGTTGTATCAGGTTGGTTGGAACAGAAATGGCACTGATGGTTGGCAGAAACAGTTCACACCCTGCTACTTGCTATTTGTTTTTCGTCTTGTTCAGTTCAGTTGAGTTCTATAATTGATCCTATCTGTCCTTCTCACCTACAGTCTATTTAAAGTGTTTTAGTGAAGTGGAACACTAAATCATTTAACTTCTTCGCTCTGGGATTGTTTTTTAATGTTTTTGTTGTTGTTGTAAATACGCTGTATTTCCCTTCCAATGCCATATCTTACCGGTAGATATTTTGTATGTTTTGTATGTATGAAGAAGAAATATCTTTAACTCTTGGTGTCCTGCCTTAACTCTTGGTGTCCTGCCTTCTATTGTTTCGATTGTTCTTGGTTTCACTCAATGCTTTATTGTTACTTGGTATTATGGGAATAGACTGTACATGCTATAAATTATATCTATATGAAATGCTTTTAATTCCATTTTTTTTTTTTAAATAATTGGTGATTTATACGGTTTATGTGTGCTGTGCTTTTTTTCCACACTCCTCTCTCTCTCCCTCCTTGTCTCTCTCCCCCCCTCTCTCTCTCAATACCCCTCTCTCTCTCTCCTCTCTTCCCTCTCTCTCCCTCCTTGTCTCTCTCTATCTCTCTCTCTCCTTCTCCTGCTTCTTCTCTACAGGCCCAGAGGGAAACGGCACGGCCTTGAACCTCTATCACAACATCCCTTCCCCTTCTCTATCTATCTATGTTTTTCTTTCGTGCCCCCTCCCAGTTCCTAACTTTAGCAACAGACCTGTGTTACTGCCTTTTCATTTCTCGCTCCGCTTTACTTTCACAACATTGCTTCCCCTCTTTATCTCTTTAATTCTCCGTCTTCATCTATGTCATTTTATTTACCATTTTTTTTTACCTTGCTCTACTCCCATCCCTCTCTTTAGCAGCATATTGTAGCAATGTTAATTATCCGACGGCGTGTGTTATCGGCAAACGTTTGCATTTTCATGGTTATCCATTATTAAACTTAGCATTTTGATTGTTTAACTGAATGGCCGATGTTTGCCACTGTCTGATAACTGACATAGGTATGCTACCTGTGCTAATTTGTATTTCATCTCATCTTCCTTTCCTTCCCTCCCTGTTTCTCTCTCTTCTAAAGACCCCCCCCCCCCCTTCTGTGTTTTTTTTTTTAAACACTAAGGGTTATTTCTTAAGATGATCTCAGAAGCTTAGGGGTCAATCCACATAACTGTAAGCAGATGTCCCTGGAAGGGATAATTCTAGGTTGTTCTGGAGGCTAAAACTGGCTCTTTAAGGAGGCAGCCTCTATTGTAGAGTGAGAATATGTATCATTAGTAGGAGAAGGATTGTGAGTTGGGAGTAGCAGATTTTCACCCCTGTTGGTGACCACTGTTCTAGATTGTTCTTTAGGCAAAAAGGCCTTTGTGTGATGGCTTTTGCTGCTGAGGAGTGAGGATAAGATAATATGATGGGATAACTAACACTACTATGTGTGAGGAGTTAGCAGCTTTTCACACTTTGCCCCTCATTGACCTGTTTTAACTGACCAAAATGACGGTAAAGTAGAGGTGAGGAGGATTGGAGAGGAGAGGAGCTTTTGTAAAATGAGGTAATTGGCTTCTGGGGTTGTATCAGGTTGGTTGGAAACAGTTCACACCCTGCTACTTGCTATTTGTTTCGTCTTGTCCAGTTCAGTTCAGGTCTATAATTGATCCTATCTGTCCTTCTCACCTACAGTCTTTTTTAAGTGGAGTGGAAAATCATGCTAGAATTCACATCAAAGTTTTTTTTTCATCTTTGTAATACCTTTCATCAGAGACTTTAGATCAGGAATTATTCTGCTATTGTATACTGTATATGTAAATGCATATCAATAACCCCATTTAGTAGCCCAGTGTAATTAGAGTGTGTAGGAATATTTATTGTATAAGATGGACAAAGATGAACTTACAAGATATGAATTGATTTATTTTTTTAAATATGGCAGCGACAATTTTTGCTGAGGAGTGAGGATAAGGTAATATGATGGGATAACTAACACTACTATGTGTGAGGAGTTAGCAGCTTTACACACTTGTTCCCTCATTGACCTGTTTAAACTGAGCAGAAGGAGAGAAGGAGGGTAAAGGAGAGGAGAGGAGGGTTGGAGAGGAGAGGAGCTTTTGTAAAATGAGGTAATTGGCTTCTGGGGTTGTATCAGGTTGGTTGGAACAGAAATGGCACTGATGGTGGCCAGAAACAGTTCACACCCTGCTACTTGCTATTTGTTTCGTCTTGTTCAGTTCAGTTCAGGTCTATAATTGATCCTATCTGTCCTTCTCACCTACAGTCTATTTTAAGTGGAGTGGAAAATCATGCTAGAATTCACATCAAAGTTTTTTTTTCATCTTTGTACCTTTCATCAGAGACTTTAGATCAGGAATTATTCTGCTATTGTATACTGCATATGTAAATGCATATCAATAACCCCATTTAGTAGCCCAGTGTATTTAGAGTGTGTAGGAATATTTATTGTATAAGATGGACAAGGATGAACTTACATGTGTTAATTTATTTGTTTTTGAAAAGATGGCAGCGACAATTGTTGCTTTTTGAAAATGGATTGTTGTAAAGGAACTGCAACAAAGAGACAACAAGTGCTTGTTATGCTGTTTGGATACAGAGCTGTTCATAGACAGTGGTGTTTGGAGACGCTTAGAGACAGTGCTGCCTAGAGACAGTGCTGCTAGAGACAGGTTGTTTGGAGAAAGTGCTGTTTGGAGACAGAGCTGCTAAGAGATGGAGACAGAGCTGTTTGGAGAAAGTGCTGTTGGGAGACAGCGCTGTTTGGAGACAGTGTTGCTTAGAGACAGTGCTAAGAGACAGAGCTGTTTGGAGACAGTGCTGTTTGGAGACAGTGTTGCTTAGAGACAGTGCTAAGAGACAGAGCTGTTTGGAGACAGTGTTGCTTAGAGACAGTGCTAAGAGACAGAGCTGTTTGGAGAGCTTTGCTGTTTGGAGACAGTGTTGCTTAGAGACAGTGCTAAAAGACAGAGCTGTTTGGAGACAGTGTTGCTTAGAGACAGAGCTGTTTGGAGACAGAGCTGTTTGGAGACAGTGTTGCTTAGAGACAGTGCTAAGAGACAGAGCTGTTTGGAGAGCTTTGCTCTGAAGCACCTGCTGGGTTTCTGATCAGCCAGCCATTACTTATGTACTGACACGGGCACAACAAACAGGCAGACCGACCTTTAGGTTCAAACATATGCTCTCCACTGGCAATCTCAACCACCAGCTCTCCTTATGTCTTGTCTGTGTGTGTGTGTGTGTGTGTGTGTGTGTTTCTTTGGCCCACGCTCTGACAGGAGGAGAAATCCCTAGTCCCAGGGCATTCCTCAAATTTCACACCCTCACCAGTGCCACACCTATTCAATATTCATGGCCAACCTTTATTACATTCAAACGGCTCAGATATATACTGCCTTTTAATGATCGATATAATGAGAAACACTCACAATATGGGGCATGTGTTAGGGGGTAAATTTATTCTGCTTGTGACCTTTGACTGATTCCAAGTCCTTTTGAAAATGATGAGGAGGGGGGGGGGGGGATTGGGTGG
>NC_137919.1:8955620-8963120 GCF_963457725.1 Sprattus sprattus
TGTGGAGGTGGCAACTAGGAATGCGAAGGAAAGTCTCGAAAGGTTACAAAGAGAGCACCAAAGGGACAACAATGCGGGCATTCACCCCTCTGCCCCAAGCCCCCGGGTCCCAGCCATGCAGGTTGATTAGAAAGTCTGCAAATGTCAACGCCAGAAGCACGACCTCTGTTGTTTGTGCCGCAAAAAAAAGGACAAGAGGAGAGAATGAAAGCATCCGCTATGGTGGGAAGAGGCCGCTGAACTGCGGCCTCATTAGCATGCAAACGGCTGTTAAACTATGTTGTTATGTGCGCTGGGAAATTAGCGGCCCTGCTAGCTGACGCACAGGCAGACAGCTGGATGCAGAGGTCCATTAGATCGCTCTCCGAGGCTGGCACGAGGCCCGCCAAGACGTCCGACCCTGTTCTCCTTAATTGAATGATTCGGCGTAAGAGCACTTAGCGCTGGCTTAAACGGACAAAGCTGCCCTAATGCTATCACCGCTTGTCTGCTCAGAGAGGACCGTTGATGCTTCAGAGTCTTGCAGGTCATACTTCCTGGACGGAAGGAAGGAAGGCGTGCACCCTTAATGGCCTTAAGATTAGGCTTCAGAAGACTCCTGATGTATAAGCCTGCTGCCCAGCAGCCGGAACACTGACTCAAGACAGAAAAACAAAACAACAAATAAACCAAAAAAAAGTCTTTGTCTTTAATGCAGGTGACATGTGAATTGTTCAGACTGTATTATGACGTAATGCTTGTGTTATTGTGCAACTTTGTATGGACTCCCTTTTCTTTAGTATAGATCCTGTAAAATAAATGAACAATTGAATTATTTTGAGCCCTGTTTGTTTGAGGACTGGACGATCAGTCATTGCATTTTGCCCCCACTGCGGGATAGAAAATGAAAAAGTATCATGTCTATAATGCTGATGACAGTGACCGGACAGAACACTGCAGTAGTGGGATTCTCCAAGGAAGTGTTTCTCACAAAATGTCCAGACATGAGACTGTTTTGTTTGGGGTGAAAGTAGTTTCTTTCCTCATAGTTTTTATCTGAAGTCTTTGATTCATTTAACAACAACAAAAATGATCATGTCGTATTTAATGTGTCAATTATTTTGAATTAGTGTTTTTTTAGATTCAGTCTACTCTGATCACAAGCACATGATATTTTTTGCAATGCGTAATGTGTACATAACCATAGATTACATATTATTAACATATACTTTTTAAGACCGTATGCTACACCTATGTACCTAATGGTTTGGCAAATTTAGTCAAAAATCAGTTTCTATTTTCCGAAATTACAGTTGTATGCCTTACAAAGTTGAAGCTTGCCTATTTAAACATAAATTACCCTTTAGTCCTCTGACAGTAAGTCGCTGTTGTCACACCCATGTATTTTACATCACGCTGATAATGGCCACTTCTACGTCACGTCACAGACAAGAGCATCCCAGGAAAGATTTATGGAAAGGGCAGAATTCAATAAAGTGATTAGTCGGGTGCAGCGCTGCTTAAGCTAAGGCGTGCATGTTTTTCTACTGTCACTAATTGCCTAAAGAGATAGACCGTGCACACACCTGCACCCTTACCAAAAGCATTAGAGTCAAGCTGTGTGACGGGATGAGCACTTAGGTGTTTAGGAGTTTGGATGGTTTAGGGTGTGCCAGCAGACTCGCACCTAGTGGACAAACTTCTGCCTGGGTAGTGTTGGTTAGCTAATTTAAAGTACAGAAAAGTTGTTGTTGTTGTTAAAATGGAATAAATAATCGAATTTCTTTCTACGTCCACCCCCAGCGGACACACAGGCTCCCATGAAACGTGTGTGTCTGTGTGAAGTGTGTGTGTGTCTGTCTGAAGTGTGTGTGTCTGTCTGAAACGTGTGTGTCTGTGTGAACTGTGTGGTTTCTGTGTGCAGAATGCCAGCTACCCTGGTGTTTCAGCTCATCTGAAGTACACCAAAATTGTTCCTAAAATGTAATAAATAATTATAATTATTTATGTGGTAATGTGAGAGGAAGTAATTACGCACAGCATTTATTTATTTTCCTAATCGACATATTTGTTACCGGGGGGATTTCTAGGAGAGTCTTATAGAATTTGAAGTTGTTATTTCCTTCTGAGCCGCACATGCCAATTCAACTCAGAGTACGCCACCTTTGAAATGTACTATTTAACAAATATAAAATAAATACAAAGATAAAATAAAAAGTTCTTGTAAATAATATCAAAGCATGTGATCTACCCTGACCCCCCTCCCCCCACTCTCCCACACTGGTTCCTCTCCATATAGGCCTTAGACAATGAGCCTATTGTCTGCACCATCCAGTCTTGCTTACAGGCTCCATGGTCTCTCTGTTCTGTGCCAAAGTGCGTTTTTGGGCAGGAATCAGGTTTGCAGGGACCTGCGGAGACACTGAGACAGGTGGACAGGCGGACAGGCGGCGTCCCCTCTTAGAGGACACAGGTCTGACCCTTTCAGGTGTGAGAGGAGGCATATGAAGAAAGAGGGAAAGAGGACAGCTGTTTGTGCCTTTGCATGTTTATTGCCTTTGTGAACCTGAATGCGCGTGTGTGTGTGCGCGCGTGTGTGTGTGTGTGTGTGTGTGTGTGTGTGTGTGCGTGTGTGTGCGTGTGTGTGAATGAGAACATGTGTAACGTGCTTAATCTACATGTTAAACACACCTCACGGTGCAGCGGGGCTGCCCTGAATGCATATTCATGCTCAGATGCTTTATGTTGGGCATGTTATTCAGTCAAAGCATGCAGGCGCAGACATGCAGGTGGCTAGACAGTACAAGTACACCTGTCATCTTTCATTTCAAAAACAAGTTCTTCTTTTTAACCACATGTACATCTCTGGCTAAATACTCTGTCAAGCAAACAATGCACACTTTCAGATACATTTTTACATACATTAGGTTCAATGAACAAACACACAAACAAAGACATGCCTCCTAAATAAGGATGAATTGATGAACACACTGATTAATGCATAAACGAATGAGTAGTATTTCCAGGACTGATAATGACATCTCATTAACGTGAGCGCTAAAATGACACTACATTCAGCATCCTTATGCTAAAAAAAGCCAGTTGAAATGAAAAAACATGTACTTGAAAAACTCAACGTATAATACAAAACATTTATTTTTAACACATCCATAACCATGAGGAGAATGAAATCCAACAGTAAGCAGGATTGATAAATAAACATTGGCTTAACAAACAGACTCAAGGCTAAGCGTTAACAAACACTGGGTTGAATCAATGCAAGCACATAAGGGCATATGGATGAGTAATTACGATCGTTTCATGGCGCACCTGTGCTTTTCTCCTTTTCTCAGGTCTTCTTCTTTCTTTGTGTAGTGTCGTCGCTCGTCCGTCTCAGGGCTCTTCGCTTCCTTTCTTCCTTTTTCAAGTTTTTCAAAAAAGTTTTGCTCAAAAAACTCTCTCCACACACGCCGCAGATAACGCCCTTCAGTAAGTGTGTGGAACTACCTGTGGGTCACCCCCTGTCTCTCTGCCTTTCTCTCTCTTTCTCTCTCTTGCTTGCTCGCCCTCTTTCTTTCCCCCTCTCCCTCTCTCTCTCTCTCCCCCTCACTCCCTCCCTCACTCTCTCTCTTTCTCCCTCCCTCTTTCTCCCCCTCCCTCTCTTTCTCTCTCTGTCTCTCTCTCTCCCTGCCTCTCTCGCTCTTCCTCTCCCTCCCTCTCTCTCTGTCTCTCTACCTCTTCCTTTCCCTCCCTCTCTCCCTCTCTCTCTCTCTCTCCCTGTCTCCTCAGTGTGCTGTGTGATATCTGAACCATGCCTGATGTTCATGTCCGTGTCTTTGTTTGGAGAAATTAATTCCAATTCAGGGCTTCCCCTCATCTACATTGGCTTTTTAAAAGTGTGTGTGTGTGTGTGTGTGTGTGTGGGGGGGGGGGGGGGGGGGGGGTTCAAACCACAGGTCGAGTCAGACAATATACAACAGAGAAGAATGCAAATAAACTTTGGTCAGCTCGGTGACCCCCCACCCCCCCCACCACAAGCCCTTCTCTAACTGGACAGCCCCCCCCCCCCCCTTTCCATACACCCTGCATCTCCTCCACGCTCCACAAAAGAACGATGCTCCTGTTCTCCAGTGCTTAAAAACTTAAAGCTGCTTCCACAGGGTGGAGGGGGTGGTGTCGCTTCTGTGTGTGTGTGTGTGTGTGTGTGTGTGTGTGTGTTTCAGAGAGGTGGGGAGCGTGTGATCCCTGTCTGCGCGCGTGTATGTGTGTGTGTACGCGCACACTTGTGTGTGTGTGTGTGTGTGTGTGTGAGGGACGTAGATCCCTGATCCTGTCATTATAGCACAGAGGCTGGAGTCATTGGTAGCTAGCGCAGGAGCTTTTTTCCCATGATGCTCTGTGATAAGGATTGGCCTACATGTATGTGAGCCCTGGGCGACTGATGCCTACTTGATTAGGTGTCTTATCTGCCAGTGAGCTGCGGCTGATGAGGCCCGCTGACAGACTAATGGCTAGGAAAGCGAATGACAGCGCCATAAAATGGCAGCTCTGCTATGACATGTCAGCACGGACCTGGTGGATGGTAAGTTTTTTGTTTTTTTTCTCACAGTTTCGTTTCTTTCTTTTTTTTTTTGCTGCTGTTGCTGTTGTCTTTTTTTTTTTTTTTAGCATTTTTCTCCCTCTCCTTTTTTTGACTGTGTGATTTTGTGGGCTGTTTCCCTGTTTTTCAGGGTGCAAACGGCTTTTTTTAAGCTAATGATGGAAAATGTTCTTTTAATTAGAAGAGGTTATATTTTTAGTTTTTGCATATTTTCAGCATATTTATGCAGAAAGTTTTGTGCAGTCTTCTGGTGTGTGTGTGTGTGTTTTCAAAGAGTTGACTTTCTGATGTGTAGTCCTTTAGTTACAATACGCGGAGGCTGCTGTACATGTTTCTGATTTCATTGTTTGCAGACTAAATGGTTATTATCTTATATGATTGTGCACTCAACCTGATCCTCAAACTAATGTTGCCCCCCCCCATCTACCCCCCTACCCCCCAAAAAAAACTTGGCATCGCTGTGATTGTTTAGACACTCGACTGCTCTGAAAGAAAAGCTCTGTGCCTTTCTTTAAGTTTGTGTGTGTGTGTGTGTGTGTGTGTGTGTGTGTGTGTGTGTGTGTGTGTGTGTGTGTCAAGGGGGGTGTCAGGGCTCTGTTTGTGGGGGTGTCACTCCAGTTCACAGAGGTCATGAAAGTGAACCTGCAGTCCAGCTCTGTATAATAGTAGTGTGCGTGTGTGTGTGTGTGTGTGAGCGGATGCTGGTGTCGGAGCGCTGTCTTCAGCCGCGGCTGGCATGTTGTGACAGGTCACTGCTCGCTTCTTAATCAGCACGGTGCGGTGCGCTGTATGGTGCAGCGGTGTGTGTGTGTGTGTGTGTGTGTGTGTGTGTGTGTGTGTGCCGAGCGGAGCGGCGTGTTGCGGTGTGTGTGTTCGGCGCGTTCGGCGAGGATCCCCACAGCCACATGGCCTCTCAGTGCAGCCCTTGTGTGCCACCGCTGAATGCAGTCAGTCAAGCAGGCGCTGATGTGTCCACTCAGACACGCTAATGAGTGAAGAAGACAGCGAGAGAGAGAGACGGTGGGGGGGGGGGGGGACTTCTCTCAAAACTCACATTTTCACAACCATATTACAGCAGAAACTTTGTGGGGGCAAGGCTGTGTAGTTGTGACTTATAGGGACTCAATGTCTTCTGTGATCACAGATACACCCAGACACACACAGACACACACACACACACACACACACACACACAGACACACAAACAGACAGACACACAGAAGCCCTGAGCCTCCCAGGCAAGCATTTCTCGTGCATGTTTGTCCATTTTCTACGCTCTGAAACAATGGGCTCTTGTCTGTGACTGTGCCTCTGCTCTGGACGGGACTTCTCTTTATGAATATTAATCTCATCGCTTCAGAAGTCGGCAAAACTTTTTTTTCTTCTTCTTTTTTGTTTCCCTCTCTTTCTTTTTGATTCACTCGCTCTCCACGTCGTTTGGTGACCTCTGTTGTCGTCTTCTGTTTGTCTGGCCGATTGCCGTGGCGACGGCAACAATTAGAGAAGTGTGCGGACAATGAGCTCTTTAATTCGGAGTGGCAGGGTCCCAGCCGAGGCTAGACTGCGGTGTGTCTTCTGACGGTCGCTCGGTGTCTGCTGCTGCCGCCGCTGCTACTAAGATGGTTTGGCTCGTCTCGTAGAGCATTAGGGGACTTAACTCTTTTACTTTCTAGCCACATGGTTAAACGTATTCCTAGGTATCCAGTCAAAGACTCTTTTTGTCTCTGTATAAAGTTTTCTATTTTGATGTGCATGTGTGTGTGTGTGTGTGTTTGTGTGTGTGTGTGTGTGTGTTGACTGAAAGGTTTTGAAGTGAGCGTCAACTGGGGGGTAGAGGAGAAAGAGATCCTTAATTAATCATTAAAACAAACTTTATTTTAAGATTTTAAAGCCCATCAGTTTTCAACTTTTTTTATTTAGAATTTTTCAATTTTGTCTAATGACATACATTCTGCTAATATCATATTCAGAAAGTACACTATTAATATTTAAGAATTTGAGCCATAAATTGAAAATAATAATATAATTTAATTTAAGTTTGTCATAGAATATTTTGGAATTTCTTCAGGATCTGATAAAGAAACTCCTGTGAGCCAAATATGGAATATTGGGATGCACCATTCTAAAAAAAAAGAAACATTGTCTGACAAATGCTTAATCTGATTAAACTGTCACTTGTCATGCTGTCAAATGAAACAATGTCTTCATTCCTTCTACAATAACATCCCCGATGAGTGAAACTAAACAAAATGACACACAAAAAAAACACAATCATAGTATAAAGTCAAAAACAAGAACTCAAGCTTCTCAAAATATATCACCCTTTTTTATTTGCTCGCCAATTAAGTGATTAGCCATAATTTTGATGTTAATTCTCCTCATGATAATCACAAATAATGATGAATGACAATAAGGATAACAGGACCATGATGCAAATGATAAATTCCCTCATTCAGTGGCTTTTTTCAGTGAATGCCTTTTTGTAGCCCGGATTGGTCATTTCTTTTGCCATTTCACTGTAAAAGCCTCAGACAACAACAAATAGAGAAGAACAAACAGACATGACTTAACTGACTGTTTGGTTGAAACCGTTTTCACCTCCATAGTTTAATACGAGGGTCGACGGTTTGTTTTCGAACATTTGGACTCCGGCAGAGAGCCAGACCCAGACCCCAGCTGGCTCTGGTCCAGTTATGGCTCAGTTCTGGCTCAGTTCTGGCCCATCCCCGGGTAAAGTGAAGAAGAGACACGTGACCAACCCTTCTACGGCTCGTCCTGAAACACTGCTCCCATTTCTATGGTCAATATCACAACATTCAAACCCGACGCGGCCTCCCCCCCCCCCCCAACCCACCGCACCCCACCCCCCTCCTCCACAGAGCATACTGACTGTTTTGTGTGCTTAGCTAGGTCCAGGTAGA
>NC_137919.1:8968120-8990620 GCF_963457725.1 Sprattus sprattus
AAGAAACCTACCTGGAAATCACTGACCAAATGTGTCATTTTCACTGACACAGACACACATACACACAGGCACATGTATACCCCTACACACAGACGCACGCACACAAAGACACACTCACACACTCACTCACACACACACACACACACAAACTCCCCCTCAGCATCTCTCTAGACTCTATTATTCCATGCGCTCCTTGATATTTCTTTATTAGAGGCCTCTCCCAGCATTCGCTCTCTAATCAGCCATGATCCGTCTCTCCTCCAGCACGGACCTAGACCTAGACCCAGAGAGACAACCCCCCCCCCCCCCCCCCCCCCCCACAAAGCCCGTTGTTACACTCAATTACGTCCATTCGACGCTCCTCAACGGGAATAAGATCATAATGTAATTAAGCCCTGTTGATTAATCTCCCACCGGAGCTCCTTGCTTCACTCTCTGCTTCGCTTGCCTCTCTCTCTGGGGGCCAAAGCCACTGCTATATCACTATGATATATAACTGCTTTATCACTATGATACATATATATATATATATAACTGCTATATCACTATGATATATAACTGCTATATCACTATGATATATAACTGCTATATCACTATGATATATATATATAACTGCTATATCACTATGATATATAACTGCTATATCACTATGATATATAACTGCTATATCACTATGATATATATATATATAACTGCTATATCACTATGATATATAACTGCTATATCACTATGATATATATAACTGCTATATCACTATGATATATAACTGCTATATCACTATGATATATAACTGCTATATCACTATGATATATATATATAACTGCTATATCACTATTATATATAACTGCTATATCACTTTATATATATATATAACTGCCATATCACTATGATATATAACTGCTATATCACTATGATATATATGCTAAATCATGATATAGCACAACTGAGTCATTTAGAGGCTTGTGCTATGACATGATTCAATATTTGAGTGAATGTTAATGGAATGATCAAAATGAGGGGTGTTTTTTTTTTCTTGGTAGGTTCTATAAGTGTTGTTAGCTGGTTTTCGTGTGCGGGAGAGTTGCACATGCTGTCGGGACGTTAATAATATTGTCTTCGTATGCACATCGTATGTGACAACATGTTTGTCATCGAGACAAAACCCAACAGGCCCAGACATTTCATGCCCAATAGGTGTGCCGCAGTCACGCCACTCAAAGCAGCTGGACGTCGCTGAAAAGGCTCACAGAGAGTCGCAGACAGGGAGAGATAAAGGGAGGCAGATAGAAAAGTGAGGATAGGAAAAGAGACAGAGAGATAGAGAGATGGGCCCGACAGCAGTTTTGTTTTTGCCCCAGCGGGCGCCCTCTGTGTGTTCTGCCGGCTCCGTGGGGCTTTGTGGGAGAGTGGGGAGTGCGATTGGTGAGACGCCGCGGCGCTTGGCAGTGGCCCCCTTGTTTACTCTGAAGTTTCTCCTTGTTTGTTTGTGCGCAGCGCTCATTGTCGGCGCTCGCACTTGACGGCTGGTTAGTGGCTGCCGGGAACAAGGAGGCTCTTTCACTGGCCTCAGCAGGTGCAGAGGATTTCCCCCCTGTGTGTGTGTGTGAGTGTGTGTGTGTGTGGTTGTGTGGTTGTGTGTGTGTGTGTGTGTGTGTGTATGTGTGTGTGCCCCTCAGACCTGTCTGCCTGGGTCTGAAGGATTTGCACACACTCTCTCTCTCTCACACACACAGAGGCATGGCATCCACCGTCATGAGAAAAACTCACATATACATATATGCTGATGCACTCCGATAAACACATGCAAAGAACAAACAAGTTGTGCTGTATAAGACTTAAGGATAAAACTGAATAAACTAAGTTTGGTGTGTTCCTTATCTAAAGGAAACACACACACACACACACACACACACACACACACACACAGAATGGGTGAAGGCCACATTTTTTAGGCCTGAAGTTCCGAAAGAAGGGTATAAATGATTTTGTTGTGTCCGGAGTCACGGAGCATAAACAGCTATATATGGTTATTCATTCAGTTTAGACCTTTCGTGACTTGTTATAATTTTATTTTATTCTGCATAAATACTCTGACTGAGATGTTACAGATGTAGGCTATTGAAACATAAATTATTCGGTAAAAAAAAAAATAACCATGATTCTTAATTTTAACGTGTCCTTAAATATTGAAAACGTTCCCATGTTTCTTATTGTCTGCTCAAGATCCATTAGCAAGTCTTTAACTAACCCCGCATCTTCAAAGGGCTGGCGGGGGGTTATTTGAATCGAGGTTAGATTGACAGTTAACTGTGTGTTGGACATTTTTCACAAGGCTAATTTCCCATGCCGATGGTGTCACCGCTGAGAACTTAATTAACCTTTCACACCAGTTTAAGTTGGTGATTGACAAGTGTCCGTTGCAGTTAATGTGTCATTTGTTTGGAGTGAAGATGAAGACCTAGACGAGACGGAAACGTGGCGCTTTGATAGCTAAAGCCTTCGAGGTGACAGCAAAAGTCAGAGGGTCATAAACGTTAGGCTGCCCACACACAGTTCTAGTAAACACCTGAAGACAAGTCCTACGAGACCTACACACATTCTTTATAAATAGTCGGTAAGTTTACATCCAGTTAATTCCCTGCAAATGTTGCCTAAATTAATGTTAATGGGTTTACTAATTAATCTGACAGATGTATCGTCTCCCTCTAGTGGGGAGCGGATGACACAGCAATGACATTTAAAAAAAAAAATCCAATTCATGGGATTTTAGTGTGGGCAGACGTATGTACCCATGCTACCGGTACCAATGCCAAACTGGGCAACTAAATGCTGTCAAAAAGCCTAGTCCAAATGTCGAACGCTTATAAAGACTTTTCGAAAGGCATCTGTCTTTTCGTGACAATTTAAGGGTAGACTATTGCAGTCCTAGTTGTTTTAAGAATAATGGTCACGAGGCAATGTGGGCGAATTCTGCCGTCTATTATGAAAGGTAAACATTGAAGAGATGTTATATTTCAGCGATTATATATGAACTGTTGAATGGACAGGAGGACGTCAATCCTGGAGCAGAAGCGCCGTCCCGTGGAGAGAATTGACTAGCACAACCAAACCAGACTTTCTCTATAGCCTACTTCCTGATCAAAGCATGGTTTTGACGGCACTTCATAGTGAAGCAAAACTGTTCTTGACATTTTGAACGTGTATTTTGATATAAGCTGTATCATTCTAAATCTGTTTCGCATTGTGTAACTCCAAAAACGTAGGGCATGGGTGGTGTATTAAACGTTAACACTTCTAGGCTACTGTTCAGACTAAACATAAACGCGCCAGAAAAGCATATTTATGTTAGGATAACAGTTTCTTTTGTTTCTATTTTTCAGTAAAACGATCATTAATGTTAGATGTTCAGCAGTCATTAGTTTAAGAATAAAAATTCTGCTCTTTGCCGTGCCAGGTATTAACCTGCCGTGACCCGGATTCGAACCGGGGTTGCTGCGGCCACAACGCAGAGTACTAACCACTATACGATCACGGCGTACTACTGAGCAGATGACGTCGAAGAGTGAGTGGTAGATATATGTAGGCGATCTGGTACAGACCTGGTAGACTACCCTACATTTGATATGTGTTTGAGCATTGAGAAATATGAATTAGGTTGCTATTGGAACGTAACACAAGACCATTTAAAATATGAAATTGATCAAAATAAGTGCTGAAAAAAAATGAACGCGTTCGTTTTCGTGATTCAGTTGAAATGTTTAGCGCGTTAAAAAACGTAAAAAAACGCAGTTGATTGGATATTGTTATTAATAGTGAATGTGTAATTGTCGAAATATCTGGGGGCATCTAACGTACACCTGACACAGAGCTTAGTTAAATTCACAAATTTGCCAGTTTATTGAGCACTTCAACTTACAACTAACCCAACGGACTCTCCACCACGTTCTACCGGCAAGCTGACCTCGTCGATAGTAGGCTACAGTCCAAAGTAGGCTATCTCCATACTCAAAAGTCAGTCTCTCTTCTCTGATTCTCAGAGTAATTGTCTCAATCCCCTTTTCAAAATTGCAGTCCCTTCACACCTTTCGTGCTATAATTTTTTTTCTTTCAAGCTGACAATCAATTTTGATGGCCTTAAAGGTTTTATTGGAAATGTGTCGTTCGCAGGAGAGAATCTGTGACAGCACCAATTAAAATAGGGTATTCCAAATTGCTTAGACTAAAATTGATTGAATTACTTTTTTATTAACAAAGGCTGTTTTCGTAATTATTAGGCTACTTAAAATCTGATTTGTCACTATCGTTAGGCCTATAGGCTTTATTAGACTTAAACTTTCCTTTGAACATTTGTCAAACCACTCGGACCTGGAGCTATTTCAACCTATGGTCTAAGATTGTCTTGCTGATGACAATTTGGCTTAAAGTACCTAAAGCAAGTAACAGCTGGCTAAAAGATGATTGGCAGTGGCGAGTAGCCACTGAAATATGGAGTAATTCTTGGGACCAAATTTTAGGGAGCCCATTTTCCTGTCTTCATTGACTCGTGCCACCAGGCAAAGCATTTCCCCCTTGCTACACTGAACCTAGATGTGTTAATTTGACTGTTTATTCACAAAGATTTTGCCACAAGGTCATTGCCATCGATCTTTTTATGGGGCCCAGTTACTGGCAAGCATTGTGCATCGTCACCGGTTATCCAGCCCATGAAGTACTGAGCTCTCACACAGCTGACACTCTCCTATTTAAGCCTTTATTCACACAATATCGTCTGATATTTGCATTTGAATATCGTTCTTACCTTTAGTTTTTTTGTTGATCAAATTCTTAGAATTTCTATGGAGTAAATAGGGCATCTTTTTAATTGTTAAGTTTATTTTGTCATATATATATTCATAATATGATTTTTTTTTCAAATTCACATTCTCGTGGCCAATGTGATCATATCAAATTGAAATGTGGATGGATAAGTGAAAGCTTATACTCAAAAGGAACAAAGTGGGCCAATTTCGATAAAAGAATCATCACAAAATAAAAATAAAAAGTAAAAATAGAATAGGATCTCGTAAATTCAGCAAAATGTTTGATCTGGAAGCTTATCATAATATTGTAACGTACAAGGCACTTTTGTTCAAAAAGAATAACACAGAGGTAATTGTGTGCTTAATTGGAGGCATCCAAGGACGTGAGAGGCTTCTCAAAAAGCCTTGGCCCTGTGTCTCCCCACGCCATGCTCCCCTCGCACACAAAGAGAGGGCCGCCCAGCTTTATGTATTTATTTTTCAAAGGGGGAAGATACGATACAAGGAGCCGATTGTACTCCCGTGCGTCTCCTCCACGTCTCTGTCTCCCCCCCATTAGAACGACGCTAGCGTATCTCCTCCTCTGAGGAGTTTTAAAAACCCAGATCCCTAAGATTTCTGGCCCGTGCTTCTGCTGCTGTAAAATAGATTGTTCTTTGAAGCTCTGAAAGAATGTGGACGATTGCCCAAATCCCTCTGCTGGATCTCAGTTACAGATACTCTACATTGCACAGAGATGTGATGTTGTTTTTTTTTTTTTTTTTTAAAGATAAGGAATTCAATATAAAATTGTAGATCACAAAGTTAAACCACACAGTATTGTTAGTAAGGGTCACTCTGGGAAAATGAACATCTGCCATAAAAAAGACACCACTATGAAATAACATCTTGAACTTGAGACAGTATTTTTTATCATTTTATTTCCTCAGGCACCACCACAGCACATAATATTTATGAAACCCAGGGCATGGGGAGGAGGTCAGTGTTGAAGGGGGACACAGGAACCCATTTGATTTGCTGTTCACTAAGAGTCATTCATAATTAAACAAATTCAGGCATGTTATTGGGGAGACAAAATGCCTCTCTGAAATATTGGGGGGTCCAATACCCCTCATGTCCCGCGTCTCCCATGCGTCTGTGCCCTTGTTTGCTATTACGGTAAAGTGACAACGGTCAAGAACTTGCTTATCCTCTGGCGTTCGACACTTAAAACAGTCTTCTGGGCAGTGGTCTGGAAAACAAGGGTTAAAAATGGGTTAATTCAAAGGGAAGAGCTTTATGCTGTGCCCCCCATCCATACGTATATCTCTCCCGCCTGCATATGGATCTAATCTGTCAAATTAAATCACCTCACTTCACACAGTATTTAAAATTCCTTAATGATTAAGAGCTGGAGTACTTAAAAGATGCTGGCGTTTCTTAACATATGACGAATCCATTTAAAATAGGTTTGTTCACATTAAAAAGGTGGAAAAAAAATGCAGATGGCACTATTTCTTACTGTTAGACAATAATCTGTAGCCTAAAGCGACCATTGGTGGTATTATTTTGGATGCATGGGTTATTTTGAAGAGCAGAGTATATTGTACTTGTATATTTTACTTGTCTTAGTCTAAAGGTGAAAATGCTACACAACACATATTCTGTAAAAAGAAAATGAAGGATTATTTATTAAAGGTTACAGTCATTTAAGGGAACGTTATTTTAATCATGATATTAATACTGGCAAGTCTAACATAAATCTCATACCAAAATTGAATTTATTCTGGAAATGTGGTGAAATCAGCATTATACAGAAAAACAAAGAATATGGCTGGATATTCATGAATGTGAACATTCATTCCTTCAGGTTGTCAGGTGCCAGTAGTTTCTGAAAAAATAGCTACTTTTACCTGTATAGTGTAATGTCATGGAGTGAATGCTTTGTTATTTAAATACCCTATTCACCAATAATTGAAAATACCAAAGACATATCAGAACAGTCTTAATACAAATACATATCAACTGAATTTCCTTATATGCATATTCATTTATAAACCTACACCTTAAAATAATCTAAGCATATGTTTGAAGACTGTTAACTACTAACAGAAAAAAAAACAATGAATTGTCTAATTCTACAATATGTAGAGAACCATGGCTGGATCTGCATATATAATCAAATGTGGTTAATGATGGAATGTATTTAAATACAAACTAGTATGCCCAAATTCGTAGTCTTATTTAGAATAACGTGGTATGGGTATAGCTCACACGAAGACAGTGACATTTTATTTTAAATTAAACACACACAATTTGGTATGCACGTACTGATTTTTTCAAGTCTGACACATTGTCAAAATTATTTCCGCTGTATATCATTGTAACGTGTTTCTAATCAAATCCCAACATAACTGAAGGAATACAAGAGTAAAGGGGAGACGGGGGAAGTTGAATAATCATCGTCCCTGTAATACCTTTTAAATAGCTTGTTAATTTTTGGGCTTCATCAATTTCCCCTTTTGTGGTCAAGGACTCTTTAAAGTCAGCGGTGCGCGACTATGCGATTGTGTGCTCAGTCGTCAGATTCTGCGCAGACTGCAGGTCTCAGGAATGCTACCTTTACGTAACACTCAAACCCATCTGCAACATTCTGAAACATACGAAGTCAAAAGACACAGTCTTTGTCATTAATCTACCTCTAAAATGGACTACAATCAACGTTGCACTTACGTCGATTGCTGAAGTTCTCCTGACTTAATGTCACGTTTCCCAAAGTCGCGAAAAAGTCGTCAAATGAGCCTCGCATACATATTTATAAAATAGCCTACATTTCCACTTGAACTTCGGAAATAAACGTGTTGAAACGTCACATCCAGCTCGTTTGGATGACCGGTTTGTTTGCTTTTAACCTTCGATTAGCTCGCCGGGGAATGCGCCTTAGAAGTAGGGTACTGTTGTGCAACTTTGGGAGCAGGTCTTATTTTGGTGCCACGCAGCCTACCCCACCTCCCAACGAAGCCGCTACCAAAGCCTTTTTGTTTCACCTTTTGAAAGCTAATTCTTGGCATTTGCTATCGACCTAAGTCGGACCACTGCCTAAACGAGAAGAATAAACGTGACCGCTCACTTATTATAAAAAACCGTAGGCTATGCCTGGTGTGGGCGTCGAACTTGTGTTTTAGTCCTGACCGGTTTGACTGATTTATGCTCCAACAATCGCAAAAGCTTCCTGTTTGTGTCATGCTATTTTTTATGTCACACATGAAGCCTAACTCATACGACATGTATCTGAAGTGATAGGTGTGAGTTCACTTGCCTGTGTGCATGGAAACCCACGTGAATCATTCGTGAGAGCGTGTGTGTGAGAGTGCACATGTTCTTGCGTGTGAGACAGGTTCTGCGCAATTGAATGTGAGTGCTGTGTTTGCCACAACATAGTGTCTTTTAACGATGTAATTGAGTCGTGACAGTTTCTTCTTGATGCATGATGATTTAATCGTTTAAGAAGTGATATAAGGATTATTAAGGATATTAGTGATGTCCACAGTCTCAATTATAGTAGCCTAAGGAAAACACGATAAAAACACATTGCTTTTGAGTCCCTAGTCCTAACTATACATAAAGAAGTCCTGTTTTTGAGACTTCCACGGATCATGAATGAAATGGACCTGACCCTGGTCCGATCCAGAATCAGCTGTAATCAGAGAGAGAAAAAACACTCTGCGCACTCTGCTTTGTTTTCTACGCAATGGCAAACTCTTCGTCTTACAGGCCTGTACGGGCCTGGCTAAAATACTCATTTATGAATGCAATGTACGCTATTTGATTTTTTTGCCGAACCCGTGAAAAGGAAGATGTTTAAAATGAATTATTGAATTCAGATGTGTGTGGCCGTTATTCCTCGCTTCATTTCTCAGTCAGGCTAAACCATCTGGATTGCGCACTTGAGTCCTTTACGCCGCCTCATGGAGGTTTTAAAGACAGTGTGACAATGTATTTGGTGATATGATCTATGAACTATCTTAGCTGTAGATCTGTGACTATGGGCTCAAGTGGCCTGGATGAGTGCCATAATGTGGCTTGTGGAAGCAGTTTGATTTGGCTCTCTCTCTCTTAAAATGGCTGTTGGATCGTCTGGTCAAGGGTTCTGGCTTTGCCATGATCTGCTGATATGCAACGATAAGGAAAATGTTACAAAGGTCACCAGAATTGAATTATGATGAATAAACAGAAGTCAAGTTTAGTGTTTCCTTTTATTATTTAAGATTTGTTCATATCCTTCCCTTTCTAGTTGAAGTTGTGTCACCAGTCCCTGTTTATTGTGTTGGCCTTTGCCGCTTTCATAGAAATAAAATCCTCGGGGTGAAAATTGCTTTGAGGTCTCTAACCTATCTTGCACCGCGTGTTTCAAGTTCGGCCGGCCCCGCTCTTGATTGGACGAAGCCTGTGTTAATATGCAAATACGCACAGTGGCTGCCGAGCGGAAGTGAGGGGCCTTTAGAATGCCACGGTCCGCCGTCGCTGCGACCAATCAGAGGCTAGGATTCTAGTCCAAGTGCGCAGCTCTCTTTGGCTGCCGCAAGCAGCTGCGCCGACCGCCAGACAGAGAAAGTAAACGGCGCAGACCTGCCCCGTTCCAAAAGCTCAGCCTCTTCTGGATCTCGTTCAACTCAACAACCTAAAACCTATCCAAAAGTCTGACTTAAAGAGGAAGGAAGATAAAAAAAAAATCCGAGGTGCTCGCTGACTTGATTTTGCCGTACGTCTGCCAAGAATTCTCTTCCGGTGTTGATTTTTTTGAAAGCACTACATCGAGAAAAGAAAAAAAAGCACAATTTTGAACTTGAGAAATGTGAAGGTACCGGCTTCTCTTTCACGCAGCTTCCAGGATTCCCGTTTATATCCATGCAGTACAGTGCAATGGTACGTGAACATGACATTAAACCCTGCTTTACTATTATCATATGGTTGATATCTGTGACTCTAGCCTATTGCGTTAATGTGAACAGTTGGACGCCACCCGTCCCACGCCAGGACACGGCCGGGACGAGGGCACTAGTTGGCTTTTGGGCTGTTTATGTTGTGTGTTGGCAGCTCTCCTATGTGGGTCATATCGATGTGTCAGAAGTCGGTGGTGGAGTTTTCGCCGAAAGACAGCTACATTTGGCATTTGTCCTGAGTTCGCGAAGTCCCCCCCCCCCCCCCCCGTATGTTTGGCAGGGCACTCGTGCACATTGTAGCGCAGTACGGTTACATGGGAAACTCGCCTTCTGAGCTGGTCTCAAAATATAACGTCAGGCTATTTGTGCAAACCTCATCCCTTATGGGTGCACATGTACAGGACGGACGAGCATTTGTCTAGATCGCAAGACAACCACGGCCGTGTGCTCGCTTGCTGTACTTTCAGCTCCCACACGTCTTATATTAATTCTATTAGAAACACATTTGTTTGTGCTGTGGTTTCTGGAGTGTGTTGTAATGCTGGTGTAAGACACCCCCGGTGCATAGCTCACAATCCCTTCTCTCGTTTTTCTGCCTCGACAGGGAGGGATAGCTGCAGCCGCCCTATTGAAATTCAGGCAATGCCCTTATGATAATAAAAGTCATACTTACGCACAGTGGGGTTAGCGCTTGGCAACTTGCGAGTCGGGGCAGGAGGGGGTGGGTGGGGAAGTCAGCCTAGACTTTGACACAAGATGCCGATGTGACGTGATGTGAATCGTTATTAGTCCCACGGACTGGCCGGTCTTTTCCCTTTCTTCCGCGCGGGACCACGTCGATTGCAGCCTGCTCCGCAACAGGGGCAGTGGTATTCCTCGTCACTGCATGGGGCTACTTGGTTCCAAAGTTAAACTTAACTCTCATATAATTATTAGTCTACTTACATTCGCTATTCCTCTAAAATGAATAATATGTAAAAAAAAATATATATATATTTACCAAAGCAGAGCTTATTTCCTTAACACTAGATAGATTTAGGATCCCAGGCTAAGTCTATCGTAAATCTCAGGACGTATTAACGAGGCCCATTCATGTGTGCGACTAGTCTGGTAGTCTATGTTGCAGGCAGCAACTTGAGGGGGCAGCCATGCATTGAAATGGCCTTCCAACTCATTGTTGTGTGCCAAGTTTTTTTCCCCCCCTTTTGGCCGTGCAAATATTTTCCTTCTAATTGTGTAATTTCCAGGTCTTGCCAGGTGAACATTTGACCACATTTCTGTGACACATCATACCAACGCCGCTCATTTTAAGAACTGAACACCGTTGTTTTACATTTAAGTCAGGGACACCCTTAGTTAATAGAGTGGATCTTCATGGAATCATGAAGTTATGTTATGCACCCCCAAGTGCACTGACAGTATTTCCACAGGACTTCCTCGATGTTTTAGAAGTAATGTGTTGCTGGTTTGGCTGTTTTGCTGAGAAGTAACACTTCAGGTGTTATCTGAATTGGGGACAGACCTGGTCCTGATGCGGCGTGCACCCTCCGGGTTCGCAGCAGACTGGTTTAGAGTCAGCTTGTCACTGCCTATATGCACAGGATTGTATGAGCAAAACATGATATTTTCTTACAGACTAGGGGATAATGTTATCAAGATATGTTGATATCCACATCAGAATGCACATAAGGCTAAATGCAAAATAAAGGTCGACATAAGGCTTGTAGTGCATCGTACTTGGAGAAATTTCCATTTCATTTCTATATGACTGTCCTGAGATCGTATAGAATCGAAGCGGAAATTTCCCCCAAGGCGCACTGAGCTTCAGGCCTCGTTTCAACTTCTGTTTGGCTGGTCCAGACTTTTCTTCCTTCTCTGCAATCATCCCTAGTCGAGGGGAGGAAGAAGTCCGTGTGGTTTTATATGTTTCGGTTGGAGAGGTAGAAAAGAAAGAAGGTGGGCTGGAGAGATGGAATGCGTTTGCTGGAAGAGGAGGAGTGTATGACTGTGTAATTAAATGAAAAAAAAATCGTGAGACTGATTTGTCAGGATCGAACCGACCGGAGGGTGTTGCTGGTATTTGATATTATATCAAGTTTGAAAAGCAAACACCACGGGATCAGAAATTTGGCGCCTGCTTATGATCATATTGCACGTGAGATCGAGTTTTATTTTTTAATTCGCCTCGTCAAAACTCGGGGTATTCCTCGATGGTAGTGGCGCTATTTTCTGTTACTCATTTCCCGAGATTAACCGAATCCTAACTGATGCATCCGGCGCGCGTGAAGTTCATCTGGTTGGATCTTCTGTTCGTCTGAGACGCATAGGGAACAGGACGTATAGGCGTAGAGCCTGTGGATTTTCAAAGCTCCTTGGTGTTCCTGGATAAGACGCTTCACTTGGTTTCTAATAAAGAGAACTTCACAGAAGTTGCAGCTCACACAGCCGAGAATGAACCGATAAGATCCATTTACCTGATCATCCGGGGGACTTTTGGACCGATCGAAGTATCTTTTTTGGTCGAACAAGGTCATGATGTATTCTCCGATTTGTCTGACGCAGGTATACGTCCTAACATTTAAAATCGATTATCATACCACTGTTGCGGTTTCTTTGTTAATGCATATATTTAATGACCGGTTGCAATATTCACGATGACTTTGTATAACTGATGCATTACAGTACTTTATGCTATTTTAACGATATAAAACCTTAATTTTACATGAGCGTATCTTGTAATACGGGGGACAAGTGTTGATAATCTGGCGATCGCGACCACAGTGCAAATGTGATCGACTTCATGTTCAAAAGTGCGTGTGCCTATTGTTGCAGCATGTCCGATTTGCAGTGCTAAAGACATTAAACTTGTTACTTAGAGGAACAGTACAATGGCTACAACTGTGCAGATATGTGGAATAGTGTTCGTGGATGCCCCTGTAATTGAAAACCTTAGTTAAAGCTGGACACCACGGTGCAGTCCGTGTCTTATCTGCGTGCCCGCGTTTGGCGGTTTGACCTCATGCATTTTCAGATTTCTTTGGTCTTGTGTAAACTTTTGATTTTAGTAGGCCTAATAACCGCGTGGTCCTCACGATAAAACAAAGCGCAGGGTGATTTTTACAGGGACACTCGCGGTGTTAGCGGTGTCTAGAAGCGAAAAGCGTTCCAGCTACTGACCTTAATCCCTGTCCGAAGTAGAGTTAAAGTACGTTTTTGACACTCTCTTCGAATAAACTTTTTTGTCCTCTTGCGATGTCTTTTACGGGAACTGAAGTATGACTGAAAGCCCCTCTCTTCTTTGCAAATTAAGATGAAAACGATGATAAGGCTTGATTCAGTCGTTGGAGAGAGCGCACAGTTTTTTTGGCTGACACATTTTTACTGTTTATATTTTCCTTGGCATCGGAGAGTGATCGACTGAGATATGGCCAGAGCAAAGAGGAACTGCGACTGCTCGACCGTAAATGCCGCACACCTTGTCACTGTAGATAGTGCCATATCGGACTGTATTTTTTGGAGTGATTATCTCTGACAAATCCACCATATTTCATAAACCGAGAAGATATTCATGATGAAATGTTATTTCTTCCGTCATATTTTAGGGGGGGGGGGGGGGGGGGGGGGGGGGGTTATGAATAATTTTGTTCAAAACCAGACAACCAAATTGTGTGAAATTATGAAGTACATTCTCTGAATGAGAGATTCAGAGGACACAATTTTTTTCCCCTCTTAGAAATATAAAATTAATTAATATTGGCTTATAGAGCTCCTAGGTCAGAACAAATATTCATAAATTAATAAATAACAAATCATTATATTCCCATTAATTAGAAATGCAGAAATTGTGGAAATATTGCCCCAATTTTTATCAATATGAACAGTGGAATTAGTGTGCACGCTTCACACACATTGGTGCTAAAATGCTGTGGTGGGGACCTGTGTAGCATTATAGCAAATCTTTAGTTTATAATTGTGAGTAGCCTTTATTTTGTCTTTGTTATCCTAATATGCAGTTGTTCCGAATCTGCGTGTATGTGAGTGTGCGTTTATTTTGTGTGTATCTTCGTGCATTTTTGCGTATGCATGTGTTTGTGAGAGAGAGAGTGTTGGAGTAGGTGCAGCTGGCTGAGAAGGAGCTCTCAGAGTAGGCTCTGTGCATGTGTGTGTGTGTTCGTGCGTGTGTGCGTGTGTGTGTGTGGTTTCCCCGGCCTAAGCATGGGGGCTAACGCGTGGGGGCAGAGATATGGAACACACTAGTGGTTGCGGTCTCCCTAGAGCACCGCTACTCGCCACACACACACACACACACACACACACAAAGAACAATATGTGGTTTAACTCTTGCCGGGCCCTGTTCAGAGGGCCTGCCAATGTGAGCGCAGAGGAAGGGAGACGGTGTTCACAGGTGGAGCGGTGTGCACTGTGCTCCCGTCACGTCCCGTCCCGTCCTGGGGCCCCTCTTTTACCACACTCTCACCACTGCCCAGGTGGGCATGTCTTCACACACACACACACACTCACACACACACACACACACACACACACACACACACACACACACACACACACACACACACACTCACACACACACACACACACACACACACACACACCCACACACACACACACACACCTACACACACACACAGACACACACCTACACACACACACACAGACACACACACACACACTCTCACACACACACACACACACACACACACACACACACACTTTCCTACTTTTCCAACCAGGCTTTTTTCTGTCATTGGTTATTTGAGTTGCGGACATGTGCCTTTGGAGCTTTGGAGAGTGGTCTGTGTGTGTGTGTGTGTGTCTGTGTGTGTGTGGAGAGTGGTCTGTGGTTAACAGGGTTTGGTTAGTGAAAGTGGTCTGTGGTAGACTGGGTTTGGTTAGTGAAAGCGTTTGCGTGCTCTTCCATTGGAGATTATTTTTTGGCAGATGCTTTCATCCAAAGAGGCATAACAGAAGCGAGGAAAAGTACTTCAAACAGTGACAAAAGTATTGCACTCGACCTTTAGGACAAATACTGGTTGCAAGAGAAGAGCAGGGAATTAGGGAAGGAGGAGTTGCATCACTAAAAACGCTTGCCTCATTTGTGCCTTAGTTACTGTTTGTTTCTCTGATAATGAAATTCCCTTGAAATGAAACGCGACTGTTTGTTTGTCCTCCTGGAACGACTGCCGATGCCTCCCATGTTTTTCTCTGATGAACACGGACTCCCAGAAATGGTGCACAAATAGCCGTTAATTGTGTGTTTAAAAAAATTGGCATCTTGTTCGGTGCGCCTTTTTTCTTTCTTTCTTTTTTTTTTCTGTTGAGTGCGATAGAACAAGCTGGGGCAGGGAAAGACAGAGAAGACATGTGTGCACCACAAACACGACTTAACCCCCTTAGTCTTGAGGGAAGCTACAGATTGGCATGAGTACCTCTAATGCCATTCCTACCTCAGAGATCACCGCCACCAAGAATGTGCCCTTGTGTGCCAGGATGCCAGTTTCATTGTCCATATTGGTTTGATTTCGTCGGGAGGTGGAATAATGGCCGTGCGTCGGCGCGGTGAATTAGCCTCCTCAATGGAGCCCCTGCCTCAGTTACTTAAGCGGAGCAACACCCCCCCTGTTCTATCCCTCGGCTGTGAAACTTTGCCTGTGGTTTGTCTCTGTGTGTGTGTACTTTAAGGTTTTATCTCACAAAATGCTGTGTGTGTGCGCGCGCGTGTGTGTGTGTGTTAGGGGTGTGAGTCTTCACTGGCCACACGTTTCGATTCTATCACGATTCAAAGGGTAGTGGTTTTATTATAAAACGATTCTTGATGCATCACGAGGCAGCTTGTCCTTCACATTTTTATTTATAGATATAAACGCTCCAATTTGAACTCTGTTTTTCCTTTAAACGTCTTATTAATCAGATGATTTTTAATCTTAGGAGGACTTACATAAGGCCTTCATAATCTCCTTTTTCAACTGGACTGGATCTATGTCTAAATGCTACATATTTTTAAGGCCACTTCACTGTAAGTGCAACTTCTATAAAATTCTAATTGTTTTCCAATTTAAACAAATTCTACCATTCTATTAGGCCTACAGGATAGTTCAGATACTGTCTTATTAAAAAATATAACAGAAACAACTGTGGCATCCATACCACAAGGTGGTATAGACAGAAATCCATATGCAGGTTTATACGTGGTAAATATATTAAAAAGCTATTGAAAGACCCGTGGATTTTAATTGGAGCAACATCACCCCCCAGGAAGAACTGGCCTGTTGGCTACTAGCATTAAACTCAGTAGCAGACCAGTATTAAAGCGAGGCATTCACTCACTGATGTGATTACCGCACAATGGCAGTTAAATGCGTTTAAAATATTATCAAACTAATGAGAAACTGGATCTGGTTAGCATTACAAGGCCCACTGGATTGTGTGCCTACAGTAGACTTTGTATTGTCTGCATCTGTAATTTTAACTTTTCATTCATTGATATCTCATGGTGGAATTACTTGTCTACATTAACTGTGCTTGTGTAACGTTACGTAGTGTGGATTGGCAGTATTATCCCAAAAAATAAACACTTTTCATTCAGCATTACAACTGTTGTTTAAATAAATGCTGGCATGCAAATTATTTAATTACGTTTTTAAATAAATTGATGATTTAATTTCCCTGCATTGCTGCAGAATCTTTCACGTTCACGATGCATCCATGCAACTATGCTCCAAAGGCCGTGTGTGTGTGTGTGTGTGTGTGTGTGTGTGTATGTAAATGACAAGAGGACAGACTTTGGGAGATGGCTTTTCTCTCTTCTGCTTGCCTGTCGGCTGTGTGCGTGTGTGTGTGACTACGTTCCTCCTGCTTCGAATCCCCCCACCCCCACCCCCCCTCTCTGTGAGGGCTGCATTGGAATGCTGGCTGCTTCGATAAGAGAAACGAGTGTGTGTGTGTGTGTGTGTGTGTGTGTGTGTGTGTGTGTGTGTGTGTGTGTGTGTGTGTGTGTGTGTGTATGAGTGTGTGTGAGGGGCGCATGCTCTACTCCCCCAGTGCCAGGCAGGCGGCTGGGCTGCTGTGTGTTTCGGAGCATGCTCTGAGCGAGCGCTGTTCTACGCTCCCCTCTGCTACGTTACGATACGCTAGGCGCTGTGGCACGGCACACCACACCACACCACACCACACCACACCACACCACACCACACCGCACCACTCCAAGCTGGAGCCTCACTTTAGATGTGCGCTCTGTGCCACTGTGGCTCTGGCAGAGGAACCACGCGGTGACGTCCGTCCGTCTGTCCTCGCTCCTCACCGCCAGCACACGGCACACCCACACGGCACTTTCCCCGTGGCACCTGCGCCCGACACCTGGCCCACGAGGATCGCCCACCCCGAGGCTGAGATGGTGGACGGGATGGCCATTCCCCCCGGGTGGCCGCTGACGCCAAGAATGGTTGTGAATGAATGCTGTTTGTTATTTAGATTGAGGCGGAATGTTATTGTTCTTTTAGGTGCTGTGTTTGTAAACTTGGAGCGGATTGATTTGGGGACGTGCCCAAGTGTTTGTTAGGTCATTGCTGCGTAATGTGGAGTTTGTTTACAGTGGCCAGCGCTTTTTAAAAGCCGCTGTGTTTCTGACTGGATCGCAGCCCCGGCGTGGTTTCATGTATCTCGGGTTGGGTGCGACATGAATTGTGTTTTTGTTTTGTTGTTTTGTTGTTTGTTGTGCTTTTTTTTCCGTAGCTGTATTTAAAAGCTGGAGGGGAAAAAAGAGAGTGTGTCTTTTGGTTTTGGCCGAGATAAGTCTTGGCTAATTGAGTGAGAGCCTTTGCCAAAAGGTCACTTCTGTTCAACGACTGCTCCCGTTAACTTTTTTGTCTCCCTCTTTTTTTTTCCCTTTTTGTCTCTCTTCCCCTCTCCCCTCTCTCTCCCTCTCTCTCTCGCTCTGTTTTCTCTTTTTTCGCCCCGACCGACAGGATGAGTTTCATCCCTTCATTGAGGCTCTACTCCCGCACGTCCGCGCCATCGCCTACACGTGGTTCAACCTGCAGGCTCGCAAGCGCAAGTACTTCAAGAAGCACGAGAAGCGGATGTCCAAGGACGAGGAGCGCGCGGTCAAGGACGAACTCCTGGGCGAGAAGCCTGAGATCAAACAGAAGTGGGCCTCGCGGCTGCTGGCCAAGCTCCGCAAGGACATCCGGCAGGAGTACCGCGAGGACTTTGTGCTGAGCGTCACCGGCAAGAAGCATCCGTGCTGTGTGCTCTCCAACCCCGACCAGAAGGGCAAGATCCGCCGCATCGACTGCCTGCGACAGGCCGACAAAGTGTGGCGTCTGGACCTGGTGATGGTGATCCTCTTCAAGGGCATCCCTTTGGAAAGTACCGACGGCGAGCGGCTGGTCAAGTCCCCTCACTGCACCAACCCTGCACTTTGCGTCCAGCCCCACCACATCACCGTGTCGGTCAAGGAGCTGGACTTGTTTCTCGCGTATTATGTCCAGGACCAAGGTAAGCGGATGTGTGTGTGTGTTTGTATGTGTGTTTGTGTGTGAATGAGTGTGTGTGTGTGTGTATGAGTGTGTATGAGTGTGTGTGTTGACAAGCTGACAAAGAAGTGCAGCTTAGATCATACTCTTCACCCTTCACCCTGTCGCACACACACACACACACACACACACACACTCTAGTCCCTTGGGTTTGGGAGAGGGGCACTTAAGCAGTCTTTTGTCAGATGTTCGCAAAAGAAGAAAAGAAAACATCTCGTCAGCGTCCACTTTCTGTAAATAAGGCATATTTTACCTCGAGGAATGCATTACAAAACTGATATGTAGTGAGAGATAAAAGATTATAAGTTAGAGAAATTTCCACTCATATGTTGCATTGGCAGTTTTATAAACAGTGTCAGTGTTATTTATCGGTGTTATTTATCGGCGTAAATCAGACCCAGACTCTTGGAGGGGAATGCTATCAGTTACGTGAATAAAGCTGACAGGAACGCACATGTAATAAAAACAGAAGAAACAGCCTGAGGTTCGGAGGTTTATCAAAAACATGTTCATGCCGAATTAAAATAATAAAACACATAATAGGAGAGAGAAAGACACCTAGGAATGGTTTGGTCTTGTTTGTTTTCTGTAACAAACTGAACATTAATTTCGACCTGCACTGGCAGATTTTTTTTTTTATCCATAATTTTCAGCTACCACTTGGAATCAGAAAGAGTGGTCTTTTACACAGAGCCAGAATGTTCTAGCATTGATTTACCGTCATGATGAATTATGAGGAAAAATACACATGTACAGGTTCTCAATCACTACACCGTCGAAAAATCTTACCTTCAAAATAATATGGAAACAATTACATATTCCTTTTTTTCTGATCAGGGTGTATAAAACATGCAAGATACAATGCAATGCTTCAGGTCTTGAAGTGGGATGATTGTTTTCAGCTGTGTGGTTTGTAGTTCCTTATTGTGGAGCTGTTTCTCGGTGGGAAACTACAAGAGATGTTTTTCTCAGGGCAAAAAAAAAAAAGAACAGAAAATATGAGAAAAAAAATCACGATCCATATTGGAATATTTGCAGCAAATATTTTTGTGAGCCGTCGATACTTTTCTCTCTGCCATACGAAAAGCTGAGTGTGGATCTCGCTGCATTCTACAAAGCTGGCTCGGATCATGTCAGCGCCCGAGTCTGAGAATGCAGACACCTTTGCCAAAATGGAGGTCTAGCGAGTGCTATTTTCTCACAATCACTGTCACTGGCTGGGTTTCTGTTTAAAAGGAAAAGCTTTTAAATGCTACCATTCCTCACCGCGTGCTTTCCAATGCGACGGAGGCGTTGGCACGAATACTCGGCCACTCATTCAAGTGTGTGTGGAATGTCATAAGCACAAAAAAGCTCTACATATTTCACTGTCAGAGTGTGTGTGTGTGTGTGTGTGTGAGAGAGAGAGAAAGAGACAGACAGAGAGAAAAACAGATAGACAGAGGGAGAGAGAGATGAGATGCAGTGTAGAAGGCCGTTATCACGCGGACTCAAGCCTCCATTTTATGTTCTGAGAAGTGCCAGGCGCAGCAGAAGGCATAGCAGAGTGACAATAAAGGGTTGCCACTGGCATCAAGGTTGGCATCAGACCCTCTTTTGTGTCTTTGTAGGATGGCGCTGGGGCTCCGGGGTGGCACTCTCCAGGCCGCTCAGAATCTCTCGCGGCATCGGGGCCTCTTCACAATCGCACAAAAGCAGCTTCTGCATCTCAAATCTAATTAATAAAACACGATTATATTTTTTTTTAATATTTTTGAAAAGATCACCACCCAGGATATCTGTTATGTAGGAAAATTCTCTTTTATTTGTAATTTAAAAAAAGATATATTCGGATTCAGTTGCATTTGATATTCAGGGTCAGTGAAATAGTTTGAGTGTAATTTGATGAGCCGAGTGAAATAGGATCACAGGGGAAGTATGAGAGTACATACCCGTATGTGACAATTTGAAGTGTGTAACTTCTGCTCTCCGGTGCCAAGTTGGCAGACTCCTCTTGAAAATATGCTTTCACTGGAGTAGAAGGTATCGCGGAGAACAAACATTGGCTTGCTTTTTGGATCATTTCGATCCCAGACTACACACAGAAATCATATCGCATTTTTTTTTTAATTTCATATCTTTTTTTCAGTTTTTTAGGACAGACAGCAGACAACAAGCTCACAGGGGAAAGTGAAAACCATACTTAAAAAGTCCAACCCGTCTAGGTAGTGGCTGAAGGTTTGGGATGCAAAGTGTTTAATTCCCGCTAAACTAAGCTATGCCCATGCCGGAACAATGCGGACACATTATGCCAGCCGGCGGAGGGGCCGCCATTTTGTTTGCATGGTGCCAGCAGAGAGGCAGTGAAATTGCCAGTAATGGTTGTTAGAGGTACGGAGGTTGGCATCAAACCCTCTTTGTCTGCTTGCAGCGTGCCTTTGATTCGTTGGTTGGCATCCGCAATGCAGTGGGCAAGCTGGAAACTTTCTCAACAGTAGCAGAATGGCTGCCACCGCTAGCACTGCCGCCGCCGTCACCGCCGTGGCGCTTTGTTCTTCAGAAAAACCGCACAGCATTAAAAGAAAAGAAAAAAAACACACACACAAAAAAAAATGAAACAAAAAGAGTAGATGAATTCTACACGGCTGAAATAATAATACCGCTCTACAGCACAGTTGTCTTGCGTTTGCTCATGATAGAATGAGTGAGAATTTTTCATAATTCTCAGCGCAGAAGTTGCACGTTAGCCAACAGTCTTTCAGTTTTTGCTACCGCGACTTGAAACCTGGAAGCGAACACTCTGCAGACGTCCTGCTTATTTGTTTTCGCACCTTTCTTACGGAATTCCTACTTCTCGGCCCCTGTTAGACACAAACCCAGTGGTCCTACTCATCCTGTTTTAATGAAGGATGCGGCGTGCCGTGCCTTACCTCTCCTGGTTGTGCAATAATAACTAAGGCAGATGGGCACTGGGAGAGGGATTAATGGCAGCCACCACACTGGGATGGTCTGTGGCCGCTGAATGGAACAAGGGGCACTTAGCCTTCTTGTTTTCGTGCGGAACTGCACTAAGCTAGACAGAATCTGCCATGGCACCCTTGTGTATGGGGAGATGAATGCCAGCCGGGGTGGTGGGTGGGGGAGGCTGGGCAGAGAGCGGATTGGGGGTGGGCGAAGGGAGTGTGGGTGAGGGTGGCAGGAGGGGGGTGGTGTGGTGTGGAGGTGGTGGTGTGTTAGTTGGTGGGCAGTGTGCCATGTCCTACCCCCTAAGCTTTCAAACGCTTCTGGCAGCCATTGTGCCTACTTCAACTCAGGCTGGTGGTCTGTGAGGGAGTGAGGGAGGGACTTGGGGGGGGGGGGGGGGGGGGGGGGTCGTCTATGCCCCTTTTTTGCCCGCGTGTTCAACACCACCCATCGTCTGCCCAGTGTTTTTGTTTTTTTACGATGGAAGAATTTGGAAAACTGAACATCACTGCGATTTTCCCATCTTAGGTGTAATCGTGTGTCTGGGCTGGGGGGGGGGGTGGGATGGGGTGTGCAGCCGGGGCCGGGGATGCTCTGACCTTACTGAACGCGCTCGCTGGCTTACTCACGACAGGACAGGCGTGTCTCTTGTGATGCTGGCTGAGGTCCAAGTTTGCTCAGACTACACAATAGGCCTCTTATGGAAGCCACGCAAATGAGTCGACTTGAAAAAAAAAAAAAAAAATAAATGTGTTGGTTCTCCCTCTAGTTTTCTTTACCTCTTTGTTTGTTAGCGTAGCTCATCATGTCACACTTTAGCGTTAGCTTTAGTCTTCGTTTTTAAACTCTGCTCACATGTTCCCGATTCTTTGTCATGGATCTCCTGGGTCGAGTCAGGACGTGTCAGCTCTTTGCTCCCACTGCTCCGAGTTCATAAACAGGCCTGGAGCACAGAGAAGGGAAGGAGAATGAAGTATTATCTCACTAGGTTTTCTTTTCTTTCTCATAGTGTTTCCCTGCAAATATGCAAATGTGTTTTCTTATGAAAACGAAGCTTGGGGATCCAGTGAATTGAAAATCAGTGTCCACAGACAACATCCATCATGTCAATATCAAGCTGATTGGTGTTTGCAAGAGTGAGCAACATGAATTCTGCAGAAAGCGCCCAGGAATTATTTTTGCCTTTAATTGCTGAATTCATTTTTGGATGGATTTCTTGTTTTTTAGCCAAATCTTTTTTTATTTTTTTTATTTAAACACTGCAATCTGGAAAACATTTCAGAG
>NC_137919.1:9000620-9003120 GCF_963457725.1 Sprattus sprattus
ACACACACACACACACACACACACACACACACGCACACACAAACACACACATTTCACTTTATCATCGTCTCGCTCGCATCTAGGTCTTTTCTCTCTCTCTTTTATTCACTCTCTCTAACGGTATTTCTCTCTTCCAGTCACTCTTTTATTCTCTCCTTCTTCCTCTTTTCCTTTCTCTTTCCTCTTTCTTTCTTTGTATCACTTTCTCTCTCTCCCTCTCTTTCTCTCTCTTCCTCTGCTTTCACTCATTCTCTAATTCATCTGCTCTCTCACCCTCCCGTCATGACCCTGTGTCTGTGAGGAATATTCTAGAACGGAGCCTAAACGCTCACTAGCACACAGGCCAGCGAGGTCCCCTTAGCGCTGTGTAATTGTGGTTGCATTAGGTCAGCTAACGCGGTGGCTAATCATAGAGAATCTTGGGTCCGGAGGGTGTTGTGGCTGTTGTGGTAAATCCTGCTCTCTGGGCTTGCATGTAATGTAGGTCTGTTCCTGCTTTGGCTAAGCTAAGCTAAGCTATGCTAAGCTTCCAGCCTAGCCATGGCACTGCTCAGACATGACCCCTGACCCCCCGGCTTTCCAAGTAAAGAAGGATTGGAGGAAAGTTCACCATTGTTCTCAAAGAAGGAGAGAGACGGAAAGACAGCGCGAAAGAGAGAGAGGGAGAGAGAGAGGGAAAGAGAGAGAGAGAGAGAGGGAGAGAGGGAGAAAGAGAGTTAGCCTGAAAGAGAAAGAGAGCTAGTGTTTCAGCCACCCTTTGCCTTACATTGAGACACACTTTGCATTGTTGCCCAACTCCCTACATGCCCTCACTAGGGGCAGATTGTGGGCCATAGGTGAACAACAAAGACACAGAGAGACTGGGCGGAGAGTGTGAGAGAGAGAGGACTTGAGAGAGATGTGTATTTATATAGAAAACAATACAATATATATATACTATATATATATATATGTTTATATAGAGAGAGAGAGGCAACAGGGGAAAGACATCTACTCGATGTGGAGAAACAGACTAAAAAATAAAACGAATTAAAGAAAGAAGGGAAGAAAGAGAGCTGCTGAAAGAGTGAAAGTGCTGCAGAGTAAGGAGGTATCTGATACGTCCCTGCAGTGCAGATAGCGGCTAAGCCACGGCTGCTGATTGGGATCACTCTCGTTCTCTGGGACGGAAACGCCGCCGCAGCGATTAGCCCTTATCTCTCCGCAGCGCTGCTATTAATGCACTTAGCCCTAATTGGGGGAGATGTTGGCCTGGGCCGAGGTCACAGCGGCTCTTATCTGCGGCCTAGCCTCAGTCAGCGGTGCAGTGCTCGGCCCTGCAGCTGATGCAGAATACCTGCACATAACTCCTGTGGCGTCCATTATGGACCAGTTGCTGCAGGCGCCGCTAGGCTACATGCTACGCCACTACAGCTAATCCCAAATACCTGCACATCATCCCTTTGGCGTCCATTATGGATCCCTGCCTGCAGTTGCCGCTAGGCTATGAAAAATAGACAAAAGTTGAGACTGTTTGTGTGTGTGTGTGTGTGTGTGTGTGTGTGTGTGTGTGTGTGTGTGTGTTTGTCAGGGTTGGGGGATGAGAAAAGGCAAGTGAGTGAATCAACGCTGTGTTTTCAAAATCTCTTCTGCATGTGCGAAAGTTCCTCTCCTCTCTCCTCCCTGCCTCTGCTCCGCCTATGTGAAACTATTAGGCAAAGTTTTCTTTTTTCCTTTTTCCTTTTTTTCCACCCTTCCCTCCCTCCCTCCCTCCCTCCCTCTCTCCTGCTGAAACGCTGGTTGACATGTGTGTCTTGTTAAGAGAAGTTATGACAAATGGCGGCAGCTGTACAAACTAATCTGACTGTAGCTTTCACACATGGCACCCAATTAACAAAAGACCACTGTCGGGCCCTAATCCACACGCCCAGAGAGCCTTCGGAGGAGTGTGTGTGTGTGTGTGTGCGTGTGTGTCTGTCTGTGTGTGTGTGTGTGTGTGTGTGTGTGTTTGTGTGTGTGTGTGTGTGTGTGTGTGTGTGTGTGTGTCTGTGTGTCTGTGTGTTTGCTTACTTGCCGAACAGTTACTCAAAGATGCAGTGAGTAATCTGTGTACAGTGAAAATCTGTTTGTTTAGCTTCTGCATATTTTCGGGCGAGTATTAACACTGAATATGCATGGATGCAAACACACACACACACACACACACACACACACACACTCACAAACACTCACAAACAACCACACACACACACAGACACACACACAAACACACACAGCTGTGGATGCCTGCACGTGCGGTTCTTGTCCTGGGCGCTGTAGTCGGGGGAAGTGGCCTGTCATATAGTAGCATTTCCAACCGACCTGTCATGACAAACAGCCAACCCCAGCCCCAGCCCCAGCCCCAGCCCCAGCCCCAGCCCCAGCCCCAGCCCCAGCCCCAGCCCCAGCCCCAGCCTCAGCCCCAGCCCCATCCCCAGCCCCAGCCCTAGCCCCTGTTGGGCGGGTTTCTAGTTAGGATGAG
>NC_137919.1:9025620-9038120 GCF_963457725.1 Sprattus sprattus
TCCGCGGTAAACAGTGAGAGGAGCGCTCCAGACAATGGAAAATGGAGGATGTGGGCCAAACGCTGCGTTCTGTTCCCACAGTATAGCTCCTTCGGCTCGGCTGCTAGCGCGGGGTCAATACAGCACCAAGGCCGCTGGTTTGATTCCGAGGACGCTGAAAAGGAGATGAAAAAATGACGACGTGCTGTACTGTGTCGGCTGATTCAGATAAAACTCCTGTACGAATCCATGGACATAAACCTACTTGGCCTCCATGCAGCTCGTGTCCCCTCCCTTCCTCCCCTCTCCTCCCTTCCTCTCCTCACCTCCCTTCCTCCCCTCCTCTCTTCCTCTGCTCTGCTCTTAAGTGCGTGGCCCTGCTCCACTCTCTCCCTCTGCTCCTGTCCCCGCTGGTGGGGTCCTGCCTGATCTGCGTGAAGCTGAAATCACTCACATCTCCCACGGCGCGGTGCATTAGTGTGAATATTGAGCCCTGGATGCTGGGTTAGGGGTAGGGGCAGGGGTAGGCTGGGCTCTGTGCAGCTGCTCTGGAGAGAGTGGCCCTCCACTGTAATCACCCATCAGCCAGACGGGCGGTGTTCGGCGAACCTACACAAATCTAACGGCAGCGTTTGACATCGTTACTCAATGTACCGTGCTATTTTGGGTTTAATTGGAGTTTAGTTTTGTCCTCTTTCGGTGTGCGAACCACGAATAACAGGTCGGTCAGGATTGTTGGCGTATGGAAGGCCCACTCCGAGGTGAGAGAGAGAGAGAGAGGGAGAGGAAGAGAGAGGGAGATGAAGAGAAAGGGGGAGAGGGAGAGGAAGAGAGAGAGGGAGAGAGGGAAAGGCACACATGGTGGTTGTATGGTGGGGGATTTTCCTGGGCAGGATGGAAAATTGCCATTGGCAATAATAATTAATGTGTACGATGGTAGCATACCTGCGCTGTAAAAGAAAAGAAAAGGAGAGAGAGAGAGAGAGAGAGAGAGAGAGAGATAGAGAGAGAGAGTTAGAGAGGTTCTGCACATTCCACTTAAGGTGAAGGGATGTAGCATTGCTTCAGGCCTGTGTGTGTGTGTGTGTGTGTGTGTGTGTGTGTGTGTGTGTGTGTGTGTGTGTGTGTGTGTGTGTGTGTGTGTGTGTACTGAAGTGTAAAAAAGGGGGGTAATGAGGGAGTCAATCATAGAGCGCTCAGAGTGTTGGGAACAGAACAGACTTTTTTTCCTTTTGTCTTTCTCTACACTTTCCCCACTGTTTCTCTTCATCTCTCTCTCTCTCTCTCTCTCTTCATCTCTTCATCTCTCTCTCTCTCTCCCTCCCTCTCTCTCTCTCTCTCTCTCTCTCTCTCTCCCTCCCTCTCTCTCTCTCTCCCTCCCTCGCTCTCTCTCTCTATGAAGCATAAGCAGAAAGGCCCCATATGCCCTCCCTTACCCTTTCTGAACTAAGCTGTAGGATTGTTCTGAACACACACAGACACAAAACACACACACTCATGCGCATGCACACACACACACACACACACACACACACACACAAAACACACACACAAAGCACACACACACAAAACACACACACACACACACACACCACACACGCACAGAGACACACTCAAAGAAACAGAGTGACACAGACATAAACGCACACAGACACAAAACACACACACACACACAGGTGCGCACACACACAGACACATGAAACACAAACACACACTCACACACACTTACACACACATACACACACACGCACACACACATACACATACACATACACAAACTGGCCCTGCCCCTGTTTTGAGCTTGCGGTAATGAACTGAGAGTGAGGGTACTGGTTGAGTGGAAGTGAAGGCGGTGGCACTGGGTGTGTGTGTGTGTGAGAGTGTGTGTGTGTGTGTGTGTATGTGTGTGTGTGTGTGTGTGTGTGCTGCCCTTGCTGAGTGGAAGTGAAGGCGGTAGCACTGGCTGTGTATGTGTGTGTGTGTGTGTGTGTGTGTGTGTCTGTATGTGTGTGTGTGTGTGTGTGTGTGTGTGTGTGCATCTGCTGCCCTTGCTGAGTGGAAGTGAAGGCGGTAGCGCTGGCTGTGTGGAGGATCCCTGCTGCTAGGCTGAGTGGACAATCCCGGACACAGGGGGAGGGAAAGAACAAGGGAAAAGGAGGTGTGTGTGTGTGTGTGTGTGTGTGTGTGTGTGTGTGTGTGTGTGTGTGTGGGGGGGGACGAGGAAAAAGGAGGTGGCGGTGGTGGTGGTGGTGGGGGCTGCGTCGGGGAATTCCTGGCGACGGGTGGTATCCACAGAAAAGCTGACTGTTAGGTCAAGATGGCAGCGCTGCCAGTGTGGCTGTGGTTGCTGCGGTCGCCACGGTGACATGCCAGGGAGTGGACGTGGCCTGAAAGTGATCCAGGTGCAGGAATGTGGCATCTCTGGGTGCAGGGGAGGGCTCCATTACGGGCAGAAATGCAACAAAATGCAACTCTCAAACACACACACACACACACACACATACAGATACATATTCACACACACACACACACACACACACATACAGATACATATTCACACACACACACACACACACACACATGCACACACACATACACATATAGACATGCATACCATACTTTGCATGTTTTAATGTTGACATGAAAAGAATATATTTTTTTTCCTTTACAGACGTGTCACCTTCTAAAGTGCCGACACACAGAGCCAGCCCACATGGAAGGCTTGTGACACACACACACACACACACACACACACACACACACACAAACACACACACACACACACACACACACGCACACAAATTGACACTCACACGCACATACAAGATGAAGGCTCGTGACGGGGGACATTGTTCTGGGTATCAGTCCAAAAGTTTGGCAACATTCCAGCCCGAAAGAAAAAAAAAAGAAAAGAAAAGAAAAGGATAGGCACACAAAGGCCCTCCTCTCTCTCTCTCTCTCTCTCTCTCTCTCTCTCTCTCTCTCTCTCTCTCTCTCTCTCTCTCTCTCTCTCTCTCTCTCTCTCTCTCTCTCTCTCTCTCTCTCTCTCTCTCTCTCTAACTCTTTCTCTCCCTCGGCTGGCTCTGGCTATAGGCGAAGGTTACCCTTGCAGTGTACGGCTGTCTCTTGTAACGATGCCGTTCGCAAGATTGCGAGTGACAATGTTTTTTGGCAGTGACCGGGATTTTTGATACCTTTTGGAAAGCTTTGCTTTCCTATCCAGAGAGATTTTATTCTGCGCCCAGCGGTTTTCTCCTTACGTGAGGGACATTTGAAATGCATGAACGCTAAAACCCTGGGAAAATATCACATGAGACTCCTCGTATGAGTTTATTTTATGGCTTATCTGGGAATCTAATATGGGGAAATCTTTTGAGCATGTGACTGAGCCTTGGCTCTCTCTGCGAGTCGTGATTCCTGGTCCAAAAAAACGTTCCTATATGCAAAGGCATTTTACTAAAACAGTCAAGTTAGTTTTCTAAAGTCAGCCAAAGTGCCGTCATATCATTCCACGATTGTTGAAATGGCATCGCAAGGGAAACACAAACAAAGCGAAGCACAGAAAACCAAACACAGAGCCGACTTAATTGGAACATTACTGGAGATGTTTCTAGAAGAAGCCTGAGTGTGGCCCGGCTCTCGGATGCCAGGCTTTGTGTGTGTGTGTGCGCGTGTGTTTGTGTGTGTGCCAGGCTTTGTGTGTGTGTGTGTGTGTGTGTGTGTGTGTGTGTGTGTGTGTTTCTGATGCCAGGCTTTTGTGTAACATTGTTTGTGGGCTCTGAAACAACACAGAATCTGAAAGTGATTTAGCGGTCGGCGCTCGTCATCCTGGCCCTTGTCAAGCAGGCACCGCAGCCAAACCACATGTTGCTGCGCCGCGCCATGCAGCGTAGCGCCATGCAGCGCAGCGCTAGCGCTAGCGAGGACTTGCCTCCTGAGCCTGAGCCAGGCCTCGAGTCGCTCCGCTCAGGCTCAGCCTTGCTGCAAGGCATCATGGGAAGATCGCAGATCCCGTCTGGAGGAGCGGTGCCATCTCTGTGATGGGCGGGTGCTGTGCTGGGGTCAGAGAGCGGCTAGTTGGGGGGTGGCGGTGGGGGGGGGGGTTGGCGTCGTTGGCACTGTGCCCGTTCGCTGACCTTGCGGTAGGGTGAGTGGCGCTCTCAAGAGCAGAGAGAGCCTCCTTCATTATCCTCTTATTAATCATCACACACACACACACACACACACACACACACACACACACACACACACACACACACACCACATGTCTGCGTGTGCGAGAGAAAGACCCTGCTGCACCACTTACTCCCCTCTCGTCTCAGTCAGGAGGGAAGGAGGGAGCGTGGAGGAAACGCTTCCCAACACTCCCCCAAAAAAGTTTGAGCTAACATTGCCCAGATTTATTCAAACCATCACCGTTTCCGAGGCGTCTTTCCCATAACTCCCCCCATTGTTAAGCACACACACGCACGCACACACACACACACACACACACACACACACACACACACACACACACACAAGCACACACACGCACACACACACGCACACACACACACACACACACACACACACACACACACACACACACACACGACTGCAGTTTGCCAAGTGTCAGCCTGGATATTATGGAAAAAGTAGAACAGTCCAGCCCAGCCATTATGAAAACACCCCGTATGTCCATACATTCTGTGGTTGCCTGGAGGAGAGGGGAGGAGAGGAGAGGAGAGGAGAGGGGAGGGGGGTGGAGGGATGAGAAGAGAAGAGAAGAGGAGAGGAAAATAGAAGAGAGGAGAGAAGGGAGGGGAGAGGGAGGGGAGAGGAGAGGAGAGGAGAGGAGAGAGGAGTGCCAAGCCAAGCGGTTTGCATCTTAATCTGGGACTCTGCTGCAGCTTGATTCTATTATGCCGTGATTGCAGCGAGCACTTTTGACCCGGAGAGGGTTTCCCCTTTCTCTTTCTCTCTCTCTTTCTCTACTTCTATCTCTCTCTCTCTCTTTCTTTCTCTACTTCTATCTCTCTCTCTCTCTCACTCTCTCTCAATACCTCTCTCTTTCTGTACCTCTCTATCTCTTTCTGTACTTCTCTCTCTTTCAATCCCTCTCTCGCTCTCTTTCTCTCTCTCTCTCTCTCTCTCTCAATACCTTTTTCTCTCTCGCTTTCTCTACCTTTCTCTTTCTCTACTTCTCTCTCTTTCTTTCCATTTCTCTTTTTCTCTCTCTTTCTCTCTCTCTCTCTCTCTCAATACCTTTCTCTCTCTCGCTTTCTCTACCTTTCTCTTTCTCTACTTCTCTCTCTTTCTTTCCCTTTCTCTTTTTCTCTCTCTTTCTCTACTTCTCTCTCTCTCTCTCAATCCCTCTCTCTCCTCGCTCAGCCGTACATACATACATGTTCATGTTTCCCCTAACCATGACCCAGCTGGTGAGCAGAGCTGAGCGGACGCTAAAGCCGGGCCCATAGTGTGGTGCCAGTCTGGCCGGGCCTCTTTGGGCCCCTCCTGTGCTGAGATCCCTCACACACACACACACAGACGCACACACACACACACACACACACACACAACACACACACACACACACACACACACACACACACACACAGCGCTACTCAGGTCGCCGGCTCAGACTGCGGGGTGTGTGTGTGCGTTTCGCCACTGTGGTGTGTGTATTACCACTGGGGTGTGTATGACTGTGTGTGTATGTGTGTGTGTGTGTGTGTGTCTCACCACCACAGTGTTGGTGATCACCATGTGACGTGTATGTATGTGTATGTGTGTGTCTTTCACCTCTTTGGTGTGTGTGTGTGTGTGTGTATGTACATGTGTGTGTACATGTGTGTGTGTGTTTCACCCGACGCACGCCCAGGCTCATTAGTGAGGGAGATGGAAAGGGTTCGGTTGCCACGGAAACCCCTCACACCCTGCAGAGAAAGAGCAGGAGGGTTTCTAATACCCCTACCTAGGGGTGTAGAACAGGGTCAGGGGGTACAGGGGCAGGAGGTAGGGGGCAGGAAGTGTCAGATGGTAGCCGGGGGCAGATACTGGATCAGGTGTTGCCAATCACAGACAGCAGAGTTTCTGCGTTGCTATGGCACAGACGCATCATCACTCATAACTGAGGAAGAGGATGCATTCTGGCTGTCAGTGTACCACTGAAAGGAATGGGATTTTAGAGTGCCCTAAATGTGTGTGTGTGTGTGTGTGTGTGTGTGTGTGTTTGCAGGAATTGGGAGTGGAGGGAGGGTTGCCAGCAGGAGTGGTGTGTGTGTGTGTGTGTGTGTGAGATGGCGAGGAGGGTTCAGAGATTGAGGTTAAGATCAACATCTGCTGTAGGGATCAGGGTTCCCTGCAATCTGGAGCTGATAAAGTGGGCAGGGGCCTGTGTTTCACTGGGGCTACACACTCCTCTCCTCTCACCTCCTTTCACCTTCCCTCACCTCCTCTCCTCTCCTCTCACCTCCTCTCCTCTCACCTCCTCTCCTCTCACCTCCTCTCCTCTCACCTCACTTCCTCTCACCTCCTCTCCTCTCACCTCACCTCACCTCCTCTCCTCTCACCTCCTCACCTCACCTCACTTCCTCTCACCTCCTCTCCTCTCCTCTCCTCTCCTCTCCTCTCCTCTCACCTCCTCTCCTCTCACTTCCTCACCTCACCTCACTTCCTCTCACCTCCTCTCCTCTCCTCTCCTCTCACCTCCTCTCCTCTCACCTCCTCACCTCACCTCACTTCCTCTCACCTCCTCTCCTCTCCTCTCCTCTCACCTCCTCTCACCTCACCTCCTCTCCTCTCACCTCCTCTCACCTCACTTCCTCTCACCTCCTCTCCTCTCCTCTCCTCTCCTCTCCCCTCCTCTCTTCTCACCTCACCTCACCTCACCTCACCTCACCTCCTCTCATCTCCTCTCCTCTCCTCTCCTCCGGGTCCTGTCTGTCCACCTTCCACTGCTCCACTATCCCACACTTCCCTGCAAAAGGCACCATAGACATCATCTTCCACTGCTCCACTAGCCCACACTTCCCTGCAAAAGGCACCATAGACATCATGTTTCACCTGCCTGGGCTCGTTAATGGTCGTTATCTGCTCTCTCCCATAAGTCATAGCTGTATGAGGCAGTGACAAAGCATGATGTTGCGTGACGTGTAGAGCGGTAAGCGCCGCAGATGATTCTGTGGACGCTTGCAGCAGCTATCTGCTTTTCTTTCAGCATTTTGGGTTTCACCTCTTTCCGTCTTTTTTTTGCTATTTCTCTTATTTTTATTTTCGTACTTTTGTTTCGAGTCTGAAATTACTGGAGTTGCAGAGACTATAAAAAGTGCTCCGACATCTGTTGGCTGTGTTCGCCGTCTGTTTTTATGTTCGTAATGACACATTACACTCAACAGCCTCCCCGCTCTGTCTCAACCCTCTCCAAACACACACGCACACACACACACACACACACACACACACACACACACACACAACCTCAAGGGGTCATGTTGTAGGGGGAGAACCGCTTTGTTCCTTTGTCTGTTTCCAGACCCAGCTCATTATATGATGCAATAACTCTGTCCACATCCCCAGAAAAAGAAGCCCTTGCCTTCATAAAATCAAGCTGTGTTGTTATCCTTGTGTTGTTTAAAGGATCCACAGAAAGCCTCTGCCTTCACAATTGACATTTCCAAGCCTTGAGGCTCTTTAGAAGCGGGTGTTGCTCGGGGTACGGCTCAGATATGGCCCAGATTGGGCCCGTATCCCAACACGAGGTTCTGCCGTTGAGCCCAGCCTGAAATTCAAGTTCATGCAGTATGCAAACAGCGATAGTCTTATGTCAACATGATTATGTGGTTGTGGTTGCAATCATTTGTCTAACCAGTTGGCATACCACACTGGCTTATATGCAAAACAAAAGGGTTACAAGATGGTTTAGTTTTTGGAAGGACTGAGCGATGATATTTGCTCTCTAGCGACAAACAGAACTTGAAGATAATTGGAATTGGACTTGGAGTGATATAACTTAACCGTACACACACACACACACACACACACACACACACACACACACACACATATAGTGGAGCAGGCTTCTGCTCTTGGGATGATGTCATCAGAGCCTTGATATGCGGGCGCAGGGATCACGGCAAGTCCTGACAGTATGCATAGCTGAGAAGTGTAACACTCACACACACACACACACGCACACACACACACACACACACACACACACACACACACACACACACACACACACACACACACACACACACACACACACACTCGCACACACACACACACACACACACACACACCTCCAAACTTAATACAGAAAAGCGTTTGTGCCCGACTCATTATTCATCCACACAGCTTGGGGAAATTATCTGAGTTGAGTGGGTGTGGATCATCGCACGCAACCTATATGCCCCGGGCCCGTTGATACATCCCCACACCTGACCTGACCCGGCCCTCGACCTCAACTGAACTTCCTGATCCTCCGTTGCCGCTAGTGTTAGCGTAGCTCCAGGAGTAGCGGTAGCATTTGTGATATAATTTGAGTTATCATTAGCATTAGGGTAAGCATCGGTGCGCTTCCACAAGCCCAGACACAGCTTAAGGCTTTGGAGGATTAGCTTCAGCCAATTAACATTAGATGTTTGGTACTTCCTGGGCTGAATTAGTTAGCATAGCATTACTCATTGAAATGCATGGGAGTGGTAATTCATCACTCTCTCCAGGTCTATATAACAGCTACAGGGGCCTGTGTGGGCAGGAGGGCAACAGGTGTCAGTGGGCTGAGTAGGCCTCAGGGTGAGCCTGGGCCTTTCCTGCTCCCTGACCCCAGCTGCCTGGGTGTGTTTCAAGGGGAGAGAAGTTAACCTCAGGCCAGCCTCTGAGAGAGGCCGTGAGAGAGCACTTCAGCAGGAGAGGCAGCTCTGTCTTTGTCCTGACGAATTCAGGCTAAAGGAAGCAAACACACACGCACACACACTCACACTTACACTCGCACACACACACACAAACAGACAGACACACACACACACACACACACCCCCCCCCCCCCCCACACACACACACACACACACACACACACACACAGACTCACCACGCACAGGCACACTCATACTAGTGCACACACACATCCTTCCTTCCGTCTGTCTGTGTCTGAGCTTTATTTGCATGATGTTATGGTAATGTGTCTACCTATACATAAACACTGATGCACCGCAACAACACACACACACACACTCACACACACACACACACACTCAGACACACACACACACACACACACACACACACACACAGACTCTATACTCTAACCCCCATTCATTGAGCTTTCACCACTCTTGGTCCTGCACACACATAGGCACACACACATAGGCACACACACACGCACACACACACAGACACCCTGCTGTCTCATTCACAACTACAAAACAGGTCCCATTAAGGCTTCCCTCCCATTCTCCTTCAATCTCTTTCTCTCCCTTCCTATCTCTCTCTCTCTCACGTACACACACACACACACACACACACACATACACACACACACCCACACCCACACACACACACACACACAGACACACACACTCTTGGCCTCTCTCTGTCTCTCTCTCTCTCTCTCCATCACGAACACAAACACTCAGCATCTATTTCTCTCTCACCCCTTGTCCTCTCTCTTTCTCTCTCTCTCTCTCTCTCTCTCTCTCTCTCACTGTCTATCTCTCTCGCTCTTTCTCTCTCTTTTCTCCCTGCCCCCCCCCCCCCCCTGCCCCTGCCCCAACTGCTCTTAACTGCTGTGCTGGAGTTAATGGAGTGTGTTGGCTGGACGCCAGTCCCTCAGTGTCACCTCATTAGCGCTCCTCTAGACGCGAGCGACGGGGCTACGCAGGAATGTCACTGGTCCCAACACTAGACCCGCTCCCACACACACACACACACACACACACACACACACACACACACACACACACACACACACACAAATGCATGCAGACTCACAAGCGCTCAGACACAAACACACATCTATACGTACACACAGACAGCCACACACACACACTCACAAACACACACACACACACACACACACTCCCCCTCTACTCCAAAGCCCCTGTCCCACTCAAAGCTATGAATGGGAAAGCGCGCATGCATAATTAAATCTATAGTCTCACTCTCACTCATAGTCTATCTCATTCTTCTTCTCCTCCATCCCCCCCTCTCTTTCTCTCCCTCCCTCCCTCTCTGCTTCCTCTTCTTCTCCTTCTTCTTCTTCTTGTTTCACCTCTCTCTGGGAAAGAGGGACTCTGGACCTCTGCCAACAGGCAGCAGGGAGACGAAGGGATGGAGGGATGGAGGGAAACAGGAAGAAGGACTAGAAGTCTCTTTTTCACGTTCTCACTCTTTTTCTCTCATCTTTCTCTCTCTCTCTCTCTCTCACACACACACTCTCTGTTTCAGTTTCTCCATCACTTTATGTCATTTTATTCCTTCTCCTTATCCCTTTCTATGTTCTTTTTTTCTTATGTCTCCTTCCATCTGTCTATCTCTCGTTTCTCTCTGTCTGGGTTTTCTTTTCTGTTCTGTCTGTCTCTCACTGCCTCAGTCATTGACTAGCACACACTAATGCAAATGCGCGTCTCATTCAGTCAATCAAGTAACAATGACTCCAGACACACCCCCCACTTACACACTCTGCACACAAACACAGACACACACGCCACGTCTCTCTGGGGTGGATGTACTAACATGTTAGCGCCCGCTTTAGGTAGAGTTTCACCGCAACGTGGCATGGCGTGTACGAGCAGACCGCACATGGCTAAAACCCCATTCTAACTGCTACAGGACTACAGAAAGTTGCATTTTTTCGACGTTTTGGAATCATTTTAGGGATTGAGGCGTAGTTACTGATTACGTATTCTGTTGTATGTATGAAAACTGGGGGGAGTAATGTGAATAGGAGAAACTTCTAGAAACTTCCAGAAACAATGGAAGCAGTATTCTCAGCACCAGTTTTGCTCACTGGCACCTTTTAAAAAAAACACCTTTTATTACTGTCATTCGCCTTTTTATTATTTGCTTTTTCACTTCATCCACGTCCCTGAGTTTACGTAGATGCCTGCTAAACTTTTGAGTACGTTCAAATTACTGCTCTGTATTAACGACCCCTAGATAGCTATTTCCTGATCCATAACGTTTTGATTCCTTCTTCACGTCGGTCGAGGGTTCTGTGATCGACCGACGCTGTTCAGAGGTGGGCACCACAAATTACGGTTAGAGGACGGCGACATGCGTTGATTGCGTGATCAGCCCCAGGTTTAGTACGTTCGGCGTAGAATGAAAACGCGCAGCATGAGCTTTCTGTCGACTGCCCAAGTCACCGTTCACGCTGCACTCTCGAAACATAAAACACACGGTTGTCTTTTATTGCTTTCGAACATGATGTATGTGGACTTTGTGTTATTGCTACATTGTTGATGCAGTATATCCAACCTGCTCGGTCTTTAATTAGTGCTTTGTGTGGTGTGAATGGGCACAGATGCTGGCGCTCGGTGTAACATGAAGTACTGAGTAAAGCTGTGCATCAGGAGGCTGTAGTGTAATGGAATAAAAACGTCATGGTAACCAACAGAGAGAGCAGCACTGGTCAGGCCTCTTCTGTCATGCGTGACTGCTCTGTCACACACACACACACACACACACACACACACACACACACACACACACACACACACACTGCTTTGTCACTGAGATTGGTGCAGCTGGTGGTGGTGATGTGGAACACATACACACTCAATGACACACACACACACTCACATGAGGGCTGTCACCACGATACATGCTCATTTTTCATGTGACAGATGAGTCTCGCTGGGGTCCGTGTTGCTGACGAGCAAACACATGTACAGCACAGATCACTGCAGGGCGCATGAGTGTGTGTGAATGTGTGTGTGTTTGAGTGTGTGTCTGTGTGTAAATGTGATTGTGTGTGTGTGTGTGTGTGTGTGTGTGACTGTGTGTCTGTGAGTGTGTGTCTGTGTGTGTGAGTGAGAGTGTGTGTATCTGTGTGTGTGAGTGTGAGTGTGTGTACCTGTGTGTGTGAGTGTGTGTGTGTGTACCTGTGTGTGTGTGTGTGTGTGTGTACCTGGGTGTGTGTGTGTGTGTGTGTGTGTGTGTGTGAGTGTGTGACTGTGTTCCCACATGCGTGTGACCAGGTGTGCACATTTCAGCAATCATTTTGCATTGTAATTAACTTCATCAGACGTGGATGATGTGTCTTGGGTGGAAGTGAATACACTGGTACTGCTGCTGTGAAAAGTCTGTGGCACACACACACACACACACATACACAATACACACACACACACACACACACACACACACACACACACCCCGCCACTCCTCCTGTCTTGTGGGCCCCTCCCCGTGGGAGCAGCTTTGGAGTCTCATAAAACAAAACAACAACAACAAAAAGCACCCCAAGTCCCATCATCAACATGCATCACACACACACACACACACACACACACACACACACACACACACACACA
>NC_137919.1:9073120-9075620 GCF_963457725.1 Sprattus sprattus
ACACACACACACAAAAACACACCCCTCCCCTCATTATTCTGCTATCTAAACAGATGAAGCCATTTAGCTTCCCAGAGTGCATTGTCTTCACAAAGGCACTCGAATAAACACAGACTGAAAGCCTTAAATCAAACTGCGATTCCGCTGCATCTGAGCGCATTCTCTCATCACCGTTCACTTTCACTGCGCCGTTCACTCACACATCACTGTTCACTCTCACATTTTCGCTCTCCGTCGTCCCTCTTTCCTCTCCAGCGCTCCCTGACACCGTTTGATTAAACGAACACATTGTGCGGTGCGGTAATTGACCCACTTCGGCTAACGAACGCAAAATCATTAGTGGTCTGCTCCATCGGCGCCTTGTCTCTCTCCAGACCCCGCAGCGTCATTTGAAGCGACGGCTCAAAAGCCCCTCACCACATTCCACACGCACGCACACACTCACACACACACACATGCACACACACACACACACACACACACACACACACACACACACACACACACACACTGACACACAAACCACCACATTCCACTAACACACACACACATGCACACACACACACACACACACACACACACACTCACTGACACACAAACCACCACATTCCACTAACACACACATCCCACCCCAAATCCAATTCTTTGCAACAGCTCCCGCCCCCATCGGCGTGGTGATGGCGTTCACACCGCGGTCGGGTGCGAGCTCTGCTCCCTCGTCTGGGTTCGCCATGCCAACGACAGGCAGGGAAAGTCAACAACAAAAGAAGTCAATAAACACGCCAACCAGAGCGAGGCCACTCCGTATTAGCAGCCACATGTGTGCTCAAGATGAGGCCTGGCACACAGAAACGTGCAGAAACAAACACACACACACACACACACACACTCTTCTCTCCCTGCTTTTTCTCTGTCTCACTCACTCTTTCTCTCCCTCTCTCTCCCTCTCTCGGCCCTCCAGAGCACTTTAAACATCAGAGTATATCACATTTTTTAACATATAAATCATTTAAACTTGACTACTTGTTAGTCTTCGAGTGTGTTTAAAACCGTGAATCAGACACACACACACTTTGGCAGCACTAACCTACTGACCATGCTCCTGACACTACGTGTGAGTGTGTGTGTGTGTTACCCCCTCATGAAAAATGGGCCGTTGTTTTGAAAGTATTCCCCCGGGCGCCGTCCCTGTGCAGGTGTACTGTAGCCGGTGCCACTGGTTCCGGTTCTGGGGCTGCAGTGATGGATCGGCCCAGTGAGACAGGCCTTCAGAGGGGCCACCGAGAACCGCTAGCGAACCGCTAGAGAACCTGGTCCCCCCCCCCCCCGGCCCCCTCCCCGCCGTGTCCATTCTCACCGCCGGGGCCCGGCCCTGGAGCTCAGGCCAACTTCTCTAAACACGCAGTCGTGAGAGATGGATGGCCTGTTTTATGGTCCTGTGTTGATGGCCTAACGGCCCCATCTGAAGCTGGAAATCAATTAAGATTTCACTTCAAGGGCTGGATAGCGAGGGAGAGAGGAAGGGAGAGAGGGAGGGAGGGAGGGAAGGAGAGAGAGTAGAGAGAAAAATAACAAATGTTGGGGAAACTTGATGAATGCGCTGGCCTTAAGCTGCTCATGCGTGAGTTTTATTTTATTAAATCATTTTTTTAATTACAAAGACCGAAGAGATCTTACGACCTCTAACGAATCTAACGACCTTGGCTGTGTCATGGCTTGGTCTATGGACGTCTAAATCTTGGGTTTTGGTTTTAAGGGGCCGTTGTGGTTTTGAGGTATAGTGTAATACGCCCAGGTTTCCTCCCATGGCTCTCGCTCTCTCGCTCTCTCCCACACAAACACACACACACACACACTCACCTCAGCGGTTTACATGGGCAGTGTCGCTCATGAATTGCCATCATTTACACACACACAGAAAGACACAAAATACACACACACACACAAAACACACACACACACACACACATTCACACTTACTACAACACAGTAAAGTAAATAAATACATGGATAAACTTTGTCTGTGTTCTTTGTGAAGCAGTGAAGAAAAGAAGCATTTTAATTGTGCAACTGACTACATTGAGAACACAACCGCTTTGTGCAGCACTGTCTGCTCCTCGCGATGGGAGAAAAATAGGGAGAGTGTGTGAGAGAGAAAAGGGAAAAAGGGAATGGGAGAGAGAGAGAAAAAAAGGAGTGTTGCGATGTGTGTGTGTGAGTTTTATACCCCCTCTGCTCGGGCGGTAAACAAAGGACTCATAGTCGCGCTGACAGAGTGCCGGTCGGCAACCGTTGCTCGGGAGAAACCACGGGGAACGATGAAGGTCGTAAATATTTGCTGTTGCTGTGGCGGACGGAGTGTGTGTGTGTGTGTGTGTGTGTGTGTGTTGGGGGGGTTGTAAAGGGGGCGAGGCCTAAGGAGCTGTCACTCTCTCTCTTGTCTGGGCGAATAACACGGCGCATATAATCCAGTGGCGGAGAGCCAGGAGTTTTTTTATGC
>NC_137919.1:9095620-9108120 GCF_963457725.1 Sprattus sprattus
GTCTGATGTGATCATAATCTGGAGAGATTTGAAGGATCAGAGTGTGCTCGACTCCTTGAGGGGATGTATGGATACACACTTGGTGTGTGTGTGTGTGTGTGTGTGTGTGTGTGTGTGTGTGTGTGTGTGTGTGTGTGTGTGTGTGTCTGTGTGTGTGAGTGTGTGTATGCACACTTTCAACTCCCTTTGAAGGTTTGAAGTTATGAGGCACTCCACCCTTTAAAGCGCCTGATATCAGTCACACACTCTCTTTCACTCACACGCACACACACACACAAATAAACACACACACACACACACACACACACACACACACACACACACACACACACACATACACAATGTTTCCAGGCTGTGGATGTGTGAGAGAAAGAGAGTGTGTCTGTGTGTGTACACAGGTATGTAAATGTAATTTGCGAGTCGTATGCTTGCGTGGCTTTCCTGCCGGGGATAAGTGTGTGAGCACAGTGTGTGTGTGTGTGTGTGTGTGTGTGTGTGTGTGTGTGTGTGTGTGTGTGTGTGTGTGTGTGTGTTGGAGGGAGTGGTCTGCGGGACCAAATTGAATTGCGTCCAGCCTGAGCTCTCGGCCTTGCCGCAGGAAATGGGCCAGCGATCCATTAAGATGCCTTTAGATAATCTAATTTAGCAACTAATCCTCCAAAGGAGCAGGCCACACCAGGACGACACACACACACACACTCAGTCACACACACACACACACTCAGTCACACACACACACACACACACACACACACACACACACACACACTCAGTCTCACACACACACACACACACACACACACTCAGTCACACACACACACACACACACACACACACACACTCAGTCACACACACACACACACACACACACTCAGTCACACACACACACACACACACACACTCAGTCACACACACACACACACACACACACTCAGTCACACACACACACACACTCAGTCACACACACACACACACTGCAGTGTCAAAGGAAGGCTTTAGCAGGGAACAGGAAGGGGCGTGTCTGTGTACTTGAGTGTATGAGGATTTGTGTGTGTGTGTGTGTGTGTGGATCTGAGTGTGTGTGTGTGTGTATATATGAGTGTGTGTGTCTGTGTGTGTGGTCGTGTGTATGTGGATCTGAGTGTGTGTGTGTGTATGTGGATCTGATTATGTGTGTGTGTATATATGAGTGTGTGTGTCTGTGTGTGTGGTCGTGTGTATGTGGATCTGAGTGTGTGTACGCGGGTCTGATTATGTGTGTGTGTATATATGAGTGTGTGTGTGTGTGTGTGTGTGTGAGAGAGAGAGAGACTGTATAGTGTAGACAGAAAGGTATAGGAAAGCTCAGAGTGGGAGAAGCAGGGGAGGGGAAGTCAGTGACAGACCGGATTCGATAAGGGAGGCCAAGCGTGAGGGAAAGTTGTTTCTTTCCCTTGCCTGTGTGTGTGTGTGTGTGTGTGTGTGTGTGTGTGTGTGTGTGTGTGTGTGTGTGTGTGTAAGGGGGGGGGGTTGTCACATCTCAAGCCGTCTGGTATCCCAGGGAAACCAGACATTAGGTAATGCCAGATTGAACTTGAACTTGGGAAACGGTTGGTACAACACCCGTACCCCCAAAACACACACACACACACACACACTCACACACACACACACACACACACACACACACACACACACACACACACACACACACACACACACACTCACACACACACACACACACACACACACACACACACACACACACACACACACACACACACACACACACACACACACACACACACAGTGATCAATAGGCCATGTGCCTGCAGGCCTAGAGGGCAGTAATGCTGCTGTGTGTTTTCTGAAGTGTAAAGGCCAGAGGTCTAGTGGAGGGGGGGGGGGTATGAGAGCAGAGATCCAGACAGAGAGAGAGAGAAATAGATAGAGAGAATAAAAGAGAGAGAGAGAGAGAGGAAAAAGAGAGGAAGAGGGATAGAGAGTGGAAGGGGGGGGGGTAAAGCAATCTGAGAGAGAGGAAGGAAAGAGAATGAGAGAGAGAGGAAGGAAAAGAGGCAGAGCACGAGAGAGAGAGAGAGAGAGAGGGAGGAAAAAGAGAGAGGGAGAGCTGCAGGAGAGTTTGTCTCCACTGTGCGCTCTTTGTTCAGCAAGGTAGGAAAAACTTAATCCTCACTTCCTGTCAGATGATTTCTGGCAAGCCTAGGGCGGGAGAGAGAGAGAGAGAGAGAGAGAGAGAGAGAGAGAGGGAGGGAGGGAGAGAGAGAAGGGGGGTAGATTGGTAAGACGTGTGTGTGTGTGTGTTGGTGGGGGGGTGCTGTAAGGTCTGCACAGAGAGTTTGTGGATTTTAACCCCTTCTTTGGGACTATAATGATACAGGATTCCCTGTAGTTCATTTCAGTTCAGTTCAAATACTCTTCACTGAGCCAACACAAATACACACACACACACACACACACACACACACACACACACACACACACACACACACACACAGACACACACACACACACACACACACCGTACTGTCAAACCATTTGTGAGAAACTGGAACAGTCAGCTTAGTAACAAAAAGGGAAATAGAGAGGCCACACAATCCACAGCACTCATGTTCTGTCCATAACATATACACACACACACACACACACCCACTCACACACGTACACACATACACAGACGTGTGTGTTTGTGTGTGTGTGTGTGTGTGTATGTTATGGACAGCACATTAGTGCTGTGGATTGTGTGGCCCGGTATTAACGATACGTTGATGAGTGTGTGTGTGTGTGTGTTTTGGTTAGGAAATGAGGGGTGTGTACTGGCATTGCAGGCTTTTCATTCTGTGTAGTTATTTGACAAATGTAAAAATTTTCACCTTCTTTCCCTCCTCACACACACACACACACACACACACACACACACACACACACACACACACACACACACACACACACACACACACTCACACACTCACACTTTTCCTATCTCTCACCCAGCCATAGGACTGAACAGTGTGGTGTTTGTGAGCTGCTGTGTTTCTGGTTTCTACTCAGTTTGAGTTTGCAGCCCCCAATTAACAATTACTGTCTTGTTTTCCCAACGGCTTTCTCCCGCGTGCTACGCATGATGATGGGAACACCCCTCACCCCTGTGTGTGTGTGTGTGTGTGTGTGTGTGTGTGTGCGTCTGTGTGTGTGCGTCTGTGTGTGTGTGTGTGTGTGTGTGTGTGTGTGAGAGAGAGAGACAGCCCCCTGCCCCACACCCCCTATTGATCTTAAAAGTGGATTGCATATAGATGTGGTCTTGTATTTGTACACACACACACACACACACACACACACACACACTCACATACACTGTGCCCTCTTTGTGTCTTCCGTGCTCCCTGGGATCTGTCCCACAATGCTTTGGGTCATGGGGAGAGGTGGATGTATAGGCAGAGTGTAGAGAGTGAAAGAGAGAAGGAGAAAGAGAGACAGAAGGCGAAAGACAGAGATAGGGAGAAAGAGAGAGGGGGGAGAGAGAGATATGGAGAAAGAGAGAGAGAAGGTGAAAGACAGAGATAGGGAGAAAGGGAGAGGGAGAGAAATGAGAGAGAGATAGGGAGAAAGAGAGAGGGAGAGAAATGAGAGAGAGATATGGAGAAAGAGAGAGAGAGGGGGGAGAGGGATAGAAATGAGAGAGAGAGAGAGATATGGAGAAAGAGAGAGAGGGGGGGGAGAGAGATATAGCAGACTTGTTTAGCCATCTGGTTAGGCCCCTTGTTGCATCCTTCACAAGGCCCTGGTAGTCTTCCTGAGTGACCTCATAGATGCTCTCGTCAGACCGACGACCTCATATCACACTCGCACACACGGAGTCAAATTCCTGTCCCTGTCACAGTGTTACTTTATTGGTTACATGTGGAGTCATGTCTAATCCTGTGACTGACACCGTGTTCATTTTTCTGGTTACGTGTGGAGTCATATCTAACTTTTGTCACTGACATCGCGTTAGTTTATTGGTTTCGTGTGGAGTCATATCTAACTCCCGTCCCCGAAACCGTGTTAATTTCCCTGGTTACGTGTGGGGTCATGTTTCACCTCTGTCTGACGTGGATCTAGCGGTGGTGCAGCTGTGATGGTTGCTCAATACAGACGTGGCCATATTGTGAAGGAACAGCCTTGTCTTCTGTCTCAGGATGTTTTTGCGTATTGGTACATAAATGAGAACACTGATCATGTATAAAAAAAAAAAAAAGTAGTTATATGATATATTGTAATGATAATGAACTATGATAGTGTAACATTCTTAGACATGGAAAATGGTGTGCTGTACTTTAAGTAAATCTGACTATGCCAGGGTGAGCTGGAATACCAGAGGCTCTGAGGTTGGGTTTCCAACTGGCTAACTGGCAAGAAGAATTGTTAGTTAAGAAAATGAAATGTTACTCATGATCTAAAAAGCTGTAAGTGTTTGAGAACACTTGATTTAAAACATATCTCTCTCTCTCTCCCTCTCCCTCTCTCCCTCTCTCTCCCTCTCTCTTTGTCTTTCTCTCTCTTTCTCAGCAGTCCTGGTACCTGGGCGAGCTTAGTTCCATTCCAAGTGTCGAACGGGACTCCGATTCTGCCAACAAATGTCCAGAACTACAGCATAAACCTCACTGGTGAGGCCCTCCTCCAGGCTGAGACAGGCAATTGAGAGGGCTAATCAGGGCCCCAGACCCGGGATGATTGACAGGTCCGTGGACAAACCAGCAAGCAGCACTTATACAATCTCTACTGGCCTTTGGCCCTGCCTTCCCCAGGGGCCATTGGCCAAGAACAGATGAGTGGGCGGGGCTGAGCTTTCTCTTCGTGGTCCCATTGGCCAGCCAGTCTTTGTGTGAGGACGTTCCTTGGATGTTTTTTGAAGATACTGTGACGTTCCCCCATCCCCTTACAAAACTTTAGATGCCTTAATGTTTGCATGACATGCTAGTCTCTCTCTCTCTATCTCTCTTAGTATCTCTCTATCTACCTATCAATCTCTATCTCCGTCTTTATTATTTTTTTTACGTGACAGTCTCTAGTCTTGGTTTACGGAGCAGGTGTAGGGGTTAAGTCTCACACTGACTGTCTGGCTGGTTGGGAGGGAGGGGGTCGGATCATGAGCGAAGACCCAGCGAAGTCGCCCTCCTCCTGGGGAAGGCCACCAGCTCATCCATTCACTGCAGAGGCATAGGAACACTTCTTTTGTGAACTTTGAATGTTTTTTTTTGTTTTGTTTTTCTTTCTTTTTCTTTTCTTTTTCTTAGAATTTTCACATTACCATGATGCAGATATGTTGTTCCAAAACCTGTAGTCTTGCTGGTCCTGTACTTACGTTTTATTTTTCAACGATTGCTTGTACATTACAGAGTTTTAAACTCTAACTGAAACAGTTTAAAAAAAAAAACATGAAACCTATATTATTAGGTTAGGTGAATGACCCCTTTTTGAACAATTCAGATATCTCCTTTAAAAAGGATCGAAAATGAAAAAAAAAGACAAAAAAGAAATGATCTCATAAGAGGCAAGTGCAATTGAATGATCTTACTGAAGGGAAGCTACCATAGTCTGTGCCCTGGGACTCTAAAGGAAGGGGAATACGTGATTGTTTTTTCTAGAAAACATTAAAAGAAAAAACAGTTTTGAGTTGCATCCTCGATTCTGAAAATGGGGGAACAAAATTGAACACGAGTCACATCCGATTTGGTTTTGGGGCGTGTGGCAGGTGCAGAAGTAATTATGGGATGCAGAGCACTCAGAGAGAACCCTAGCAAGGGCTAGCGCCAGTTTCAACACTATTTATTTAGAAAAAGAAAACAGCAAAAGAAAAGAAAAGGAAGAAAACAAAGCAAAATAAAGCAGATATAAGAAAAGTGTGAAACGAAAAAACACACATTGTGTATAAAAATGGCTTGCGATGACGCACCGTCATCATCCGCGCAATCATGAGTCTTTTGGCCGTGGGCTTAAGAAGCAACTGTTTACAGAGAGAAAAATTCAAACTTGCCGCCGCTCGGAGAGAAAGAAAACGAAAAAAAACAATGGAAAGACAAGCAGTAGAACACAGGCTATCGAGCTCATTTAAGAAACGCCTTGTGTGCGTATGCGAATGTGTGTGTGCGTTTCTTTGCATATGTGTACGCACGCGTGCGTGTGTGTGTGTGTGTGTGTGTGTGTGTATTATGAGTACTCCTGCAATTATCCAGCCCCTGTCGAGATGGGAGTGAGTTGGCTGCATGCTAGCCCAGATCATCAGAGCCTGAAAGGGTTGCACTCTCTCTCTCTCTCTCTCTCTCTCTCTCTCTCTCTCTCTCTCTGTCTCTCCCTCACTCTCTCTCTCTCTCTCTGTCTCATTAACGAAAGAAGTAAATAAGCGAACACACAGCGGTGCATGGCAGGTCTCGCTTGCCTCTCCAATCCAGATATATTTATATAACTAATCTTTCCAATAATCTTAATTTGCACGAAAATATATAGTCCACATTACGTGCCTTGCCTTTGAATATAGAGATGACATCCCTAGACAGTTGGCAGACCCTGGGGCAGGTCTGGGCCGAGTGAGAGCCAGGTCCCAGCCAGAACTCAGCGGGATCTGTCACAGAGTCTGTCTTTATCTGGGTCACTACACTTGTTTTTTGCTGCATTTATTACCATTTTAGACAAAAAAAGAAAAAATTAACATTTTTACGATAAGAAATATTTTGTACTCTGGATGAAATTGTGACATTGTTGATTTTTAACTTCATTTACTATATATCACATTTACAGTGCATATCAAGGCTGTGTATAGATGCCGTTCTAAAAGTGTATAATCAACCAGCATTATTTTTTTCAGTATTTCCTGTGTTTTTTGTTTTCTAATAACCCTTCATTTTTTCGTTTATTTTAAATAGTTTTTTTGTTCATTTGTTTTTGTTTTTTATCTTCCAGTTATTATTGGGGAGGGAGGGGGGGCAGTCAGATTTATTGAAAAAATTATGCAATACCAAGTTTTGCCTATGTAGGTAGTGCTTATAGCTATGTGGATTATTAGAAGCTAGTGTGGAGATAGACAATATTGTAATACATTTATTTTGTTGACGTTGATGTTGTCATTGTTGTTGTTGTTGTTGTTGTTGCTATTGTTGTTGTTGTTTTTCCTCTTTTTTTTCTTTTTTTCTTTTATTGACCAAAGTGGGAACTGCTTTCTATGCAGTATTATGGTCTGTTTTTAGTATACTGAAAGGAGGAAAGAAGTGTGTAAGAGTTGTTTTGTTTTGTATCGGTGCTGAGGGGAGGAATTGCTGTTTTGGTTGTTTGTTTGTTTGTTTCTACATTTGCAGTGCGGCTGTTAAGAAAAGCTTCCTTGGTCTAATATGGCTGCAAAGTCACTGATCTGTCTACTGTGACGACGTTTGAAAAAAAAAAAACTGGCTCCTGATTCAAACGAATTCACCCGGGGTGCTAGCTCCCGACCGGGACCACGCTCACGTCCACGGGAGAGAAGGCTTGACTTGAGAGAGACAATCATTACGGAGAGACATCAGAGTAGAGCAGCGTGCAGCAAGACCCTCTACACTACCTGTAGAAAGCACCGGAATTAACAAACAAGGCAATGCAGGATAGGTCACCAATCACACGGCCGCAATCTTAGACACGGTAATAAGACAGTTCGTCACAGATGGTGATGGGTATTTGATTGTCTTCGGTAAAGCTAGTTTAGGAAAAAATCAGTGTTGGTCACTCGAGGTGGTTCGCTCGTAAGTCAGTAACCAGCCTCTGCTCGAACCCTGGCCTCTGTGTCACCAATGTGTCTTCAAAAAGGTGTGAACACTATCCTTAACTTATGATATCGTATCTGCATATTGTAAGTACTTATATGCAAATCCCAAGTAGATGCCTTAAAAATATACAACTACGAAGTGACTTGTTATGAATGCGCTACAATCACCCTTATGCACTTATGAGTGTGTGAGACTTGTCACAATCAGCTTGACAGAGGCTATCCTTTAACCCCCCCCCCCCCCCCCCCCCCCCAAACCCAGCAGCGACACTCCCCATTGCAAACATCAAACCCATTTTGCACTGCAGATGGCAGTTAGGACGAGGTTACACGACTCTTAAGGAAGAGCTATGATTTCAGTGTTGGTCTTCGATTTTTTTTACAACGTATTTCTTTTTGAGATAAGCTATGGTCCTCAGGGATAGGGATGACCGAGCTCATCCCTTCGGCCTGGGGGACCTCGGTAACTCGAACAAAAGCATAGAGCAGGCAGGCGATCGTCTTCCCCCATCGTCCTTCCGAATATGCATCTAGTCCGAAACGAACATCAGTGAAAGAAAAAAAAACTGAAAGAGAACAAAGCTTCGATGTCATTTCGCAGGTCATTCGTTATCAGTTCAATCATGAAGCTTCATAATAATCACAATCAGTCGCAAAGATAGGAAACGTAAAATGCACTTAATCCTGTTCACTGTACCTCTGTGGCACTGTCCCAGAGAAGCCTAATAAATACCTTAAAAAATAATAAATAAAAATAATAAATAAGAAACAACAACTCAAGTCAAGCCTGTCTTCTCCTTCTTCACCCTGATGTTTATTCTGATTTTATTAAACAAAAAGAAAAAAGACAAAAAAAAAACAGAAGCCACCCCGTCATATGTGCACTGTTCTGTGTTTTTTTTAATTTTCGATTGTCTTTTTTGGCCGAGAGAGAAGTAAGTGCTTTGCAGCCTTTTGGCCACTGGCGAAGCCACAGAAGTGCATTTTCCTCTGGGGTGACTGGGGTGTCAGGGTCATTGGTCGGTGTGTGTGTGTGTTGTGTCTGTGTGTGTGTGTGAATGTGTGTGTGTGTGTGTTGACTGGCAGCGAAGGGGACGGCAAGAAGAAATGGGTTGCACTCTGGCAAAGGTAACAGCAATAGTTCTTTATTTCTAGTTTATTTCTGCTCCAGTTACGTGTGTGCATGTGTGTGTGTGTGTGTGTGTGTGTGTGTGTGTGTGTGTGTGTGTGTGTATGTTAGTGTGAAATAGACAGAGAAAGAGATAGAGAGAGAGAGAAAGATGACAAAATGGCTCTGACACTATTCGATGAGGGTCTCTTTTTAAAAAGCCTGCCTTGTAGACAGAAGTTTGTACACTGTAAGATGTTTCAGTTGTTTGTGTTCCTCTCTTCCTAACTCTGACACCCTCATTTGTAAAGGATAAATCATCCTTTAGATATTTGACAGGATATGATTGAACTCCCTTTTTCTGGAAAGAAAAAAAAAAACAAGCAACAAAACACTTGTGGATATCTGGACTTGAGTTAGAACTCTCCAGGATTCCGTAAAAAAAAAAAACAATTAGTATTAACTAATTGTTATTAAATAATTATTTTTTATTTCATATTCCTGTGCTTAAAATGTTTGGGGAAATCCCTGTATGGAACTGTAAATGTTTAAAACAAAATGATGAAGGTCTTTTTGTTGTGTTTAGTGTTGATTAACTTGGAATTTTTGGAAACATTTCATAAATGTTTTGGAGTGTAGTTTTTTTGTTAGCGTGCCCGTAGAGAGAGTGTTATGTGATTATTACGTGGTATTTGACATGGGAAGAAAAAAATAAGATAATAAATTGATGTTGAGTAGGGTCATGTTGCAATGTCTTGGGCGATTGGGAGCATCCTTTGGTCACTTTAGAATGAATGGCCCCTGTGACGATCCAGCCAACCAAGTATAGCAGGGTATTGTCAGAAGTGACGTCGACATAGATCATTCTACTGTCTCAGAATGCTGAGGAAAGTATGTGTTGTTTTCCATCCAAGCCACCACAGTGCAGTGTACAGAGGTCCTTTCCTAAAAGGCACGATTTCTTTTTTGTTTCCTCTCTTCTTTTTTTGGCTTCTCAAGTGGGTGCTGGCAACGGGGCTTTTCCATTTCACGTTGTTTACATGGGTCTGTCATGACCAGTCAGGCTCGCATGACTTCAGCTAGTAGCATGAGGCTGGGTGTCAAAGGGGGGACTACAAATCCCACGATGCTCGGGGCAGGCCCAAGGGGTGTTTCCTTAGATTGAGCCAGAATGGAGGTCAGTTTCGTGAACACAGCTGAGCATTTTGCACACTGTTTCATCCAGGATGGCCTCCTACATGCAGTGTTATTGTCTGGTTACAGCGCCTGGGTTGGAGTGCCTACTTGACTAGAGTTGTATGGACATTCTAGAACGCCCGTAGAACATTGCATGGCGGGTCTGGATGAATGTTGCCCCATGTTGCCATGGTAGCCAGCGATTGCCCTCACCACAGCGTACAATGTTCCACGGCTGATGAGATCACAATGGTCATTTTCCTTACTTCCTTTGTGTTGCAGTTGGCACTGTGTATTTTTCCCTTTCTACCTAATGTTTAGAGCTGTCTGTTTAGTGTTGTTCCTCGTGGGCTGACTCCTTACCCGCCACATGGGAACCTACAGAGGTGTTGTTGTTTCTGATAGCATACAGGTTCTTATCCAGTCCTACTGGACTCTTCTTCGCTTTTGTTTTTCCTTCGTTTCACAGAAGCAGGTGTCTGTGTGTTAGCGTAAAACAGCCATGGTTGTTAAGATCCGTCAAACATTTTCCCCCGTATGCAAGGAGGATCCGACATACCCCAGCAGTGTCTCCGGATTTAGTGCTGAACATATGGGCAGAGGGGGGTGGCAGGGCAATAGAGTGCCACAGGTTGTGTGTGTGTGAGAGTGTGTGTGTGTGGGGTAGAAGGGAGGGTGGGGGGGATGTTGGTTTGGAGGGTTAAACCCCCCCACACGCGGGAGTGTTCTCTTTCACGGGCATTGACTTTGGCATGAGCGTACATCAGGTCGTTGTAAACAGGAACGTAATGTTGAATAAAAACCAGCATATTATTAAATCATTTACCAAAAAACACAACAAAAAGACAAAAAAAAACAAAAAAATGTTTTTAAAGCAGTGCCTGTTCAAGCTTACAGTCTCAGTGGATTTTTTTTTTTTTTTTCCGTTTGTAAATAGAAAAGGATAGATTTTTTTTCTCGTCATTGATAAAAAAAAAAGAAAAAGAAGAAAACGTTGACAACTTCAATCTAAACAGAATGTGTGGGGCTCCCCTTCCCAAATCTGTTCTCTCTTGGTTTTACTTTGGATTTGTCTGCTTTCGTTTTGTTCTCTTCAGTTTTTCTCTTCTTTTTTGTTTTGTTTCGTTAGTTTTCGACACGTGTCTCCTACAGTGACTCTTTCCGTTCTCCTCTCTTGTACTTCGTTCAGTTTTCAAGCCCTTAGTCAGTTGGGATGACGTGCCCCTTGTGTCTTGATATTTCTTTGAGGAGATTTAAAAAAAAAAAAAAAAAAAAAAAAAAAATCGTAAATAAATAGTTGGGCTGTGTGTTTCTTTAGATCGTCAATGCTACATTTTAGTACAACGGTAGATGACAAAACGTCAGTTGAAAAAGTCAAAATAATGCTTGCCAGCTGCACAGCAGGGGCCATTTTTGTTTTTTGGGTCTTGTGGCACTTTTAAACCCCCTTTGGCTAACCCCCAAAACCATGGCAACGGGTGGATCGGAACAAAATGACAACATTTAGCTGTGTTTAGAAGGGTAGTTAGCTCTCCCAGCAGCAGGTGTGTGTGTGCAGGGGTTCGTACGTGGACCTGAATGTCCATGTTAGATCCTCTTTTTCTTTTCTAAACCTGTGCTTTTTTTGTCTTTTTATTCACAGCTTATTCTAGAATGCAGTCGCTGTACAGTGAACATGTTGTTCTCTTTCTTTTTTTTAATTTTTCCCTAGTTAGGTTTAAATCTTCTTTTCCTCTAGGCTAAAGAGTAGGTGCTGCCTTCGAGCTGGTGGGTACTTTTGGTGCAGGGGTGGGGGGAGGGGGGCTAAATCTGCCACAAGATTAGACAGAATCAGTGTAAATAACGCTCAACTTTTTTGTGATTGTTACTGTTCTATCCAGCCTATACTGCTAGCAGCCGTTTTTAACTGCAGTCCATTACTGGATGTGGATATATTTCCTATGCAAAACTGTTGAAACAATAAAATGAGCTATGCTACAAAATCTGCGGTGGTTTCCCATGGCTTCTGTTTGGTCCTGTGTTATGTCTTTTCAAAGGTCGGCACACTGCACACTGCATGTTTTCATCTCCCCCTGTTAAAGATGATAAATAAGCTCATTTGCCTACGCGCACCTGCATAAAGACACACCAATATGCTAACACACACACACGCACACACTCACACACCCCCACACATTTCCAAGGAAATCATTATCAGAGCCTCAATCTGATAGATGAGGAGTGATCTCTGCTGTCTTGAGGCATAGCTGTCATAACTGTATTATTTATGTTGTGCCCGAGGCATTCTGTTATGTTACAATGAGGGGACTTACCACTCTTCAGTGTGACTCAGAAACCAGCCTGTTGTGTTACAGTGAGTGAATGAACCACTCTTCAGTCTCACACAGACACCAGGTTCTGTAGCAGCTTCAACGGATCGGACCGGCCAGAGTCCGATCTGATCCA
>NC_137919.1:9125620-9128120 GCF_963457725.1 Sprattus sprattus
ATGTTTGACACTGTTAGATAACTGACATACAGTGCCACTTGAAAGTATGTGTACCCGGCCTTGAGCACTTAAGAGTTTTCTGTTTTCTGTACACCTTGGCACTACAGTAGTTTGGTTGATTTCCTCTCTTTTAGTTTTAAGTTGCCCTACCCTTTTCCTAAGGATGTCTCAGTTGATTGGTTTGCTTAATTGACCAATTAAACACCCAAATATGTTTCACCGAATCGGTTACCTGCTTGACTTTACCAATGCAGCTGGGGGTTCACTTACTTTTGCGAATGCACTTATTCCATGTTTCATGTCGTTTTTGGCTACTCAAACAATTCCCTCGAAACAAGTACATGCAAAATGATAAACATAAACCTGACATTTCATCTTTGGAAAATTGGTAATGAAAAAAATGAAAAATCATGGTAAAACAACCAAAAACTCTTAAGTGCTCAAGGGGTTCACATACTTTCAAGTGGCGCTGTAGGTTCGCTACTTCCTTTCTGAGGTTTTGAAAAAACGGCAGAATGTACAATGTGTGGTTTGGTGTTTGGTGGCCATGAGGCAGTTAGCAGGTAGTTGGACACGCACAGCTGCCCCAAACCCACTCTCCCCTCCTCACTGTGTGGTTGGCCCGGGGGGGTTGATATGAAATTTGGGTGGTGCTCAAAGAGAAGGGTTGTTGTAATCACATTGGGTTTTGGGAGGGGGGGGGGCACAGAGAGGGGGAGTCAGACAGTCTGGGGAGAGAGTGTGACATGAGGGGTTGCTGAGTTTCGGGCGGTAAGGGGGGGGGTATTGAATGGGGGGTCTTTCAGACAAAGCGTTGGTGCGGTAATCTGTCCACTGCATGCCACAGGAGTCGGCCAGAGAGAATGGGATTTATCGCCACGGAAACAATGGCGCTCCGAGAGGGCCTGTAACTCCTCTGATCTCCATGGTGATAAGTTTAACTCCGCCACAGCTGCAGAAGACCGGGCGAGAGGCCAGCGAGGGGGGGCATTAAGGGGAGGGGGGTCAAAGAGGAGGAAGAGAGGGGCTTTTCATTGACAGCGCGGGAAGAAGTCACACACGCACACACACACACAGACACACATACACGCACACACATACACACATATACACACACACACACACAGACACACACACACACACACACACACACACACACACACACACATTTCCAGACTGTTTTTCTTTTCCATCCTGCTCTCTGTCTTTTCTTTTCCCGCCCTCTCCCTGTGAGCTAGTGTGTGTGTGTGGGAGAGAGTGTGCGTGTGTGTGTGTGTGTGTGGTGGAGAGCAAGACAGTGCGTATGTGTGTTAGTGTGTTAGTGTGTGTGTGTGTGTGTGTATATGTTTGTGTGTGGAAGAGAGAGACAGTGAATGTGTGTGTGTGTGTGTGTGTGTGTGTGTGTGTGTGTGTGTGTGTGTGTGTTTGTGTGCAGCGGAAGGAAGTGTCTGACTTAATAGCCAATTCATGTCAAAGAGAGCCGATGCGTGGGCAGGCATGGGGCATTGGGACATGAGCATGTCTGTCTGCAGATTAAGGAGACTGGAGCAGGCCATGGTGCAGGAATTACATCTTCATATCAATATGGGTTGGAAGGAATATGAAGGAAATATTTGAAGTGATATCAGTTAGTTCTTTTAGGGACAAGAAAAGTGATTTAATTGAAATGGAACCGTTTGCTCTGACTCGATTGTACTCTAAATGTCCTGTACGTTAGACTCAGTGAGAGTGTCATAGAGTCTGTGCCAACAGCTCATTACCTCGACCACTCACACACACACACTCACAGTCACACACACAAACACACAACACACACACACACACACACACACACACACACACACACACACACACTGCCTGTACGAGAGATTCAGCCGCTCATCAATCTCATCAGTCTCTGGAAAACAGACCTCCTCTCTCTCCTCTGCGCCAACTTCTTAATAAACTGCATTAACGCATAATATATAAACAAAGCGCACCAACGCAGCCCCACAACCCCCCTCCCCCCGCCTACCTTTAGCTGACGGAGGTGAAACCGCTGGCGGGCACCAGGTGACTGTGCCCCCCCCCCCCCCCCCCCCCACCCCCGGGGGCTCTAATAAGGGCGCGCAGAGGCAGCTGCCATCCCCAATCAGGCGGCGCATCCGGCCCCCGGTAATCAATCTCTATCTGCCCAATCGGCCCTGCTGATGTAGAGGCATCCCACACACACACACACACACACACACACACACACCCGTGTAATTGACAGGGATCACGCAGAACTCTTATCGGGGATCTGCCCTAATAACGCTGGAACAAATGAGGTCCCTCACTGCAGCTGGGGTAAAGAGGGGGTGGGGGGGTTACTATGGAACCCTGCTGGAAGATTGGGATGCGGCTGTGTGTGTGTGTGTGTGTGTGTGTGTGTGTGTGTGTGTGTGTGTGTCGGGGCGGGGGGGTCAGAAGGCCAGGCGGAGATGAGTGGGAGCTTAGATTTGGGAAATCAGCAGGTGAGCGC
>NC_137919.1:9143120-9148120 GCF_963457725.1 Sprattus sprattus
TACAGTGAATGTATTTACTCTCTGCATTGAATGTATTTACTCTCTACAGTGAATGTGTTTACTCATTCTCCTTATTGGCATGACCGTTTATGTAAAGTGTTGCCAAAGCAAAGTGTTACATAAAACAACAACAACAACAACAACAATACAAGAGAAAAACTTACTCTTCTCACTCTGTGTGGTGAATCTGTTTACTCATTCTTCTTACTCTCTATGGTGAATCTATTTACTCATTCTTCTTACTCTCTATGGTGAATCTATTTACTCATTCTCCTTACTCTCTATGCTGAATGTTGCACCACTATTTTCTTCCTCCTCCTCCTCTTCTTTAAATCAGCCCAAATCAGCCCAGTCCTTCATCCCAGTCCTTCTTCCATCACTGGTCCACAAGCCAGAGGCTGGAAAGGTCAGAGGCCAGTCATGTTCAAGGTCAAGAGAGATGTTGGAGGACAACCTTAGGTCAATGAGGAACCTCTGAAAATACTCCTATGGCAGAAGGGTATCACTTCATTCAGGATGAACCCTACATATCTGTTTTGTAATGACTAAAGAGCACAAATAACTTATAACATCTGAAAACTGGAAACTATTTGTTACTTTTGACTGTGTTGATTCAATAAAGGGCTTCAATGGCATGGCCTCACGCCTGTTGGCCACGTGAGAGCTCAGTGCCCATGGGAACGCTGAGACCAAAACAGGCTGATGGGGGTCGTAGTCTGCCATGTCCCCCTGGTGCTGCCTGTGGCCGAGGCTGCTCGCTGAGCTCTGCTGTAGGAGCTCCAAAGGAGACCTGCTGTTATCTGGCCAAGATTCATGTCAAGCTGATTGTGCAGAGCTGTTGGCTGGGTAAGATTACAGACACACACACACACACAAACACACACACACACACACACACACAAACACACAAACACACACACACATACACATACAGGCAGTCCCTGGCTTGTACTGGCCAGGCCTCGCATGGAGTGCAGCTATAAGTGTGTGTGTGTGTGTGTATATGTGTGTGTGTGTGTGTGTGTGTGTGTGTGTGTGTCAATTCTTCAACCAGGGAGACGTGGGCGGCGAGTGCGAAACGAAACGAAATGAAACGAAACGTGGCAGCGACTGCCAAAATAAACGCTTTCTGAGCCGGGGAGAGCTAATCCATTAAGAAGCCACCACCACAGCACCGTGGCAGCGTCCAATCTCTCGCGAGCAGATCGGGCTCGGAGCGTGGCGGTGCCGCACGAGCCCGGTGACCGCCGGTGCCGTCTGTGGCGCCGTGACCAGCCGATAGATTAGCATCCGGGCCCAACTGGACCGACCGGGTCGACCATGGCCTCTCGCCCGCGATCCTCAGCCATGGGTGTGATCACAACAGACCGCCGCAGAGACGAGGCACTTCAGGGTGTTCCGTAATTAACACAGGAACGAGGGGAACGTGCGGGGTCATGCTTCGTGTTTTTAATTTCATTAGAGGAGAGACCACCACGCATATGTTTAGTGCATAAACAAAAAAATACCCAAAGCCCTTCATATGTCCTCCACAGATGTCAGCCCGGCGCTCCGCATTCACAACCCCGACGCAGGATGCCAATTTAATCCACCAGTGTAATTCAGTTTAGTCCAGGATGACACCAAACTGATGAAAGCTGATGAAAAGGGAAACGGTCTCAGTGGGCCCCCCCCCCCTTTAGGGTTGAAGCGAGGGGTGGCGTTGCAGGGGTTGATTCCGGTCTGTTCCGTGTTTAAATATTTACCTGCTTTCAGATACATTTAGGCCAGGATCCGCAGCTCCCTGAAGCTAGCCCAGGCTGGTCCGGGCCCTGGTGCCTCACAGGCCTCTGGCTGGGCTGCCGGCGGGGAAGGTGGCAGCTTGTGTGCATGTATTAGTAAAGACTACCTGCTCTGGGGCATGCTGGGACATGTGTGCATGTATTAGTAAAGACTACCTTGCTCTGGGGATGCTGGGACATGTGGTCCTAACATGCATGTGACAGAAGCTGCTAATTGGTCAATTTTGAGTTGTTTGGGATCAAACACAGATCCTGATTGGTTGTTTGTCATGCAACAGAGTACTTGTGTGTTGCACAAGAGAGGGAGAGAGAGAGTGATGAGTTGAGTTGATACAGTCATGTTCTGTACTGAAGCACAAACTAGGCCGGCTGGTTAAAGCAGCAGAAGATTGACACTGCTTGACTACAGTTTTGTCTGTAAGGTGCACACACTCATAACACACACACACACACACACACACACACACACACACACACACACACACACACTCACACACACACTCACACACGCACAGTCCTCAGTATCGTCTGTAAGGTGGTTCTGCTGTGAAGGTTGACACTTCTTTACTAGTCCCCAGTATTTTCGTTAGGATGTACACACTAATTGAGACACACACACACACACACACACACACACACACACACACACACACACACACACACACACACACACACACACACACACACACACACACACACACACACACACACACACACACACACACACACAGTCCTTAGTATCTTCTGTATGATGCACACATGTGTGTGTGATCTAGTTAGGATCTGGTGCTGACCAGGTAGACTCAGGTGAGAGCAGTGCCCCATTCACACCCAGGTTTGGTGCTCATTTCATTTCAACCGAATGTGAAGTAAATACTGTAGTATAACACACACACACACACACACACACACACACACACACACATACACACACACACACCAAACCAATTACTTGTGCTCAACTGAGCATGCACACTCACATGCTGACATGCACATACCCATGAAACCACACGTGCTTACATGCTCTCTCCCTCTCTCTCTCTCTCTCTCTCTCTCTCTCACACACACACACACACACACACACACACACACACACACACACATACACATACTCACACACACACTCACACACACAACCATGTGAGCTCACCCTCTGCTCTGCCCGTGTGCTGGGTGCACAAAGTACCCATTGTGCTCTTGGCCTTCATTCATACAGGTGGAACATAAATCACATGCCCACCTCTCTTCCTCCACCTAACTGCCCCCCAAGCACCACCCCCCTTTCCCCCTCCCCACCACACCTCTCCTCCCCCAGTAATGCCCCTAACTGCCCCCCAAGCACCACCCCCTTTTCCCCCTCCCCACCACACCTCCCCTCCCCAGTAATGCCCCTAACTGCCCACCAAGCATCACCTCCCTTTCCCCACCCTCTCCTAACCCTACACCTCTCCTCCATAGGAATGCCCCTACCTGCCCCCATCATCGACATACCACCCCCATTCCTGCCCCCAACTGTCCCCAGTAACCTCCTGTCACCCCCCCAACCCCCTGCAACTGCCCCCCTAATAACTGATCTTGGTTCAGTATCCATGGCCTGTGTCCCACATTCATTAGACCATCTGTGAATCACCCGATGAAACAATCTAACTTTACACGCCAGTGTACACACTGCCTGAGCTCAGTTAGTCCTCGCCCTCGCTACTAGAGATTAGTACTAAACGCTGAACATAAGTTAGTCCTAGCCCTCGCTACTACAGATTAGTACTAAACGCTGAACATAAGTTAGTCCTCGCCCTCGCTACTACAGATTAGTACTAAACGCTGAACATAAGTTAGTCCTAGCCCTCGCTACTACAGATTAGTACTAAACGCTGAACATAAGTTAGTCCTCGCCCTCGCTACTACAGATTAGTACTAAACGCTGAACATAAGTTAGTCCTCGCCCTCGCTACTACAGATTAGTACTAAACACTGAACATAAATTAGTCCTAGCCCTCGCTACTACAGATTAGTACTAAACGCTGAACATAAGTTAGTCCTAGCCCTCGCTACTACAGATTAGTACTAAACGCTGAACAAAAGTTAGTCCTCGCCCTCGCTACTACAGATTAGTACTAAACGCTGAACATAAATTAGTCCTCGCCCTCGCTACTACAGATTAGTACTAAACACTGAACATAAGTTAGTCCTAGACCTCGCTACTACAGATTAGTACTAAACGCTGAACATAAATTAGTCCTCGCCCTCGCTACTACAGATTAGTACTAAACGCTGAACATAAGTTAGTCCTCGCCCTCGCTCTGCGTTCTGCGGTCAACTATTTTCCGATAACTGACCGTTGCTATGCAGTTAATGACCGCTGTCAAGGAAAGTGGCCTTTTTGCCTCTGATTCACATCTTTCGTAGCACTCCGCAAGTAGTACGATAACTTATCAAGGGAGTTTCAGCGGACGGTTGAGCAGCTGTGTTCTAAAGTTTGTTCAACTGTCTTTGAAGTTCAACGTCTTTGGCGAACTATTTCTCTGCTTTTTAACACTACGTATAGTAACAAAAACAAATACATTGTAAAAAGACACACTGTGTTAAGTAATTGTTTTAGTTTTAGCCGTATAATAAGCGGGATAATGTATAGAACGCCGGTCATTGTCGGGAAAATAAGCCCCTTCACGGTGAATCAACACCCCTCCGCTTCGCGTCGGGGTGCTTTTCGCCCTGTCGGGGCTTATTTTCCCGACAATGACCTGCGTTCTATACATTATCCCTTACTTACACGCCAGTGTACACACTGCCTGAGCTCAGTTAGTCCTCGCCCTCGCTACTACAGATTAGTACTAAACGCTGAACATCAGTTAGTCCTAGCCCTCGCTACTACAGATTAGTACTAAACGCTGAACATAAGTTAGTCCTAGCCCTCGCTACTACAGATTAGTACTAAACGCTGAACATAAGTTAGTCCTCGCCCTCGCCACTACAGATTAGTACTAAACGCTGAACATAAGTTAGTCCTAGCCCTCGCTACTACAGATTAGTACTAAACGCTGAACATAAGTTAGTCCTAGCCCTCGCTACTACAGATTAGTACTAAACGCTGAACATAAGTTAGTCCTCGCCCTCGCTACTACAGATTAGTACTAAACGCTGAACATAAATAAACAAACCAACCCTGACCAAGCTTGAAACAGTAGGCCTAGTTAGGTGGTGGAAGATCTCTTACCGTGA
>NC_137919.1:9165620-9168120 GCF_963457725.1 Sprattus sprattus
ATCCTCTTTACCTGAGTGAGTCAGTCATATTTTTTTCTTTTCTCATCGCTGTTCGCACAAAACTGCCATTTTAGTAGGCCTAGTTTCTATCAGTGCCAACTGGGCTGTTGGTGGTATTTGCAAGGTGTGTGCATGAATTTTAGTTAGTAAGCTTGCTAGTTTTGATACAGAACTACTTATTGCTGCTTTAATGCATTCAAATAATTGTTTACTTTTGGCATGATTAGGTTACATGCTTAAATACAGATGAGAAATACAATAGACACAGTTTAAATACATTCAAATGCTTTATTTACATTTAGTTTACTGCATGTTTAATGTGTGAGTCAAATGAATGGTCTTGGTCAATAGTTACACCAAGGCTGTGTTCGAAAACTTTTTAGGTAACTTTAAAAAAAAAAAATACCAAAAAAAGCAAAGAAACTTACATCGGTGAATACTTTTGTGGGACTTGGTCGATTTCATCTGCCATCTTTAAGAAAAATGTGTCTCTGGTTAGGGAAATGGAGCACAGAGTTATGGGTAATAGGCAGCATCAAGGCTGCTCCTATGCTCTCTTGAAAAATGACCGTCATCTGACGATTTCAAGGTATCTTATAAAAACTGAAGAGAAAGATTGAGAGTTTTCGAACAGTCCCTCCTTCCTTAAAGGGAAGGAAGGAAGAAAGGAAGGAGGCATTTTAAAAACAGGGTTTTTGAACAGGGCCCAAGATCTTTGACACGTTTGATGGATGTTAGTGAGATACCATTGAGTGTGAGTAGATGGCTAGATAGTGTCATTCTTAATAGTTTAGGGTCGACAACCTTATCTATGTTAAGGAGCAGGAAATGGTAAGTCACCTTTCAGGCAAGCTTCTTTCTCGGGTAGGTGCATAATTTTGTCAGGTTTCAGGGAAAAGTATAGCTGGGTTGTCAGCATAGCAATGGAGGGTATTGCTACATTTGCTTAATACAGCACCTAACGGTAGCATGTACAAAGAGAAGAGCAGGGGTCCAAGGACTCCTTGGGGAAGTCCGTAAAAAGTTTTTATGACTGTCTGACTATGACATTGACAGGCATTTTTGACAGGAGGAGGGAGGTTGGATATAGGTTTGCAATTTGCCAGGTTATCAGGATAAGGTTAGGTATGATAACTGCTATTTTGAATGATTGTGATGCATATCCTGAAATTAAAGAATTAAAGTTGTTTATTAATTAAAGACCTGGCGCTGTACGGTGCAGCCTGCGTGTCATCCGAGACTTTCATCTCTCCCTTGGCAGAAACATGGCAGGATGTGTGTGTGTGTGTGTGTGTTCAGAGGGGCTGTCTTTCTCTGTGACAGAGCGTGTCCATCTGGCTGGTACTGCTGGTGGTGTGTGTGTGTGTCTGTGTGTGTGTATGTGTGTGTGTGTGTGTGTGTGTGTGTGTGTGTGTGTGTGTGTGTGCGTCGGTGTGGGTGTAGATGAATGTCCACCGCCCTCCCTCCTCCCTTCGCCTCTTCATCTTTACTCTGTGTGTCGTGCCCTTGTCCCTTTTGATTCCATGTTCATTAAGGAGTGATCTACTCTGAGGGGGCCACACCCTTTGGTTGTATTTTTGGCCTGGCGTTTACATAACAATAGTGTTTTCGGGGCCTGAAAATACATATTTTTCAAAATGGGATCCAGAGTGGAGACTTTTGAAGATGCAGGTCGTGATGAGAACACAGTGCCCGACTTTATCCAATCATGTTTCATTCTCTGTGCAGAGAACTTCATCGGCCCCAACTTTATCCAATCACGTTTCATTCTCAATGACACTTCCTGCTGAGCTCCACCCTCCAAAGCCTCAACCACGTCCTCAGTGGCTATGAATAGAACATTTATTTTTTATTGTCAGCCAAAATAAGGAAAATAAGTCATTTGTAATCGAATTTTTAATTACAGTATTATATTACCCTACAGCTATCCTCTCTGTATGCTGCTAAGCTTCGCTAGTCTTATATGAATTCTCTTTTGTTTCCAACAATTGGAATGCAAAGAGAAGCTTTCTTCAATTAACAAGAATATTTCATCCCTCATGTCCATCATCAAATTCTTTTGAAGTCATAAAACATAGATATCAGTTCACATCTTTAAGCGCCTTAAGACAATTTTATTGTTTTTTTGCGCTATATAAATAAAATTGAATAGAATTTCATTAAAAAAATGCGGTTCCTTCTTTTCGCACAGTTCTATAATAAAACCCCCTCTTTGATTGGCCTATCGAGCAGTGTTCTATCGAGCAGTGTTCTATCGAGCAGTGTTCTATAGAGCAGTGTTCTATCGAGCAGTGTTCTATCGAGCAGTGTTCTATCGAGCAGTGTTCTATAGAGCAGTGTTCTATGGAGCAGTGTTCTAAAGAGCAGAGTTCTATAGAGCAGTGTTCTATCGAGCAGTGTTCTATAGAGCAGTGTTCTATCGAGCAGTGTTCTATAGAGCAGTGTTCTATAGAGCAGTGTTCTATCGAGCAGTGTTCTATAGAGCAGTGTTCTATGGAGC
>NC_137919.1:9173120-9175620 GCF_963457725.1 Sprattus sprattus
TGAAAATGTAGCCCAGCATACATGTAGCTATTCATTGCTTGACAGGATACAGGTAACATGCAAAATGCAAAAACATCTCCTCTGCCATATAGTGTGGGTTCTACTTTTTAGCAGTATCTCAATGGAGCTAATAATATTAATAATAATTTTAATTTTAATAACATTTAAATATTTAACCCTTAACCTTTTCCTTTGTTTATCCTTATGGTATATAGAGGGGCTGTAATCGTTGACTGTTATCATGTGAAGCCCAATCAGGGGAACATAAACAAACAAAGTGCAGGCGTGGGCCTAGTTACTGCACGCTCCCCACGGACCAATTAAAATGGCATTACTAATGATGTCATCGCTGAGGCCTCCTGACAAATCTTGCAGCTAAGCTAACTTTTTAAAATGGCACTCATTTCTTGCTGTAGACTGATGAATTAACACTCCTCTTCGTGGAAGACCAAAAGCTTTGTGAGTCCATGACACACTGAACACGTGTGAAACTGATGGTGACTCGTTCTCAAGAAATTGGTTTTGCACGTTCAGTACGTTACGTAATGTGTGGTTGGCATTCAAGCATCGTTATTCTTAGATTGTTAGAGTATTGTACTCTGTAATCCAAGGGTCATTTAAAAGATATAAAAAGACGATTTAGACTTGATTTTAAAACTGGTTATAAGGACAACATTACAACTGGTAAATTAGTTCCCGGCAGTCCATTTTTCTCACCCCAAAAGGCCAGCCTACTACTACAAAAAAATGAATGAAACAACCACGAAGCCAGTATTTGACATCAAACAAAGTCACAGAATAAAGGTTACACAGCGGCCCCTATTCTGAGCAGCTGATGGAATTACATAATTCACGGGTCGAATCGGCAATATTGGATTTTTGAATATAGGCGTGGCCAAATATTTTTCTCTGACAGGGAAAATTAGAATGCGTCAATCATAAACTATCACTTCCCGAGTCTGATTTATCTATCTGGAAAACTTGCAAAAACTGCACTACAATAAATAGCCTTCAGTTAATTCCCAGAGCAATTCTATATAACAAAAGCCAAGTAAAGGATTACATTTTAATATAATTAACGTCAAACACTACAGTTACCTGAGATGACCCTAATTTGCTGTTGCAGTAGCCTTAAAGGCTTAATATAATTATTCTGCATCACCACGCAGTGCATAGCACATGCTGTTGGTGAAAGGAGTGAAAGTGCCAAACACGGGTTTCCATCCGAAAACATGTCCATAGAAAATAGAGCTTACCTCTTGTACTCCCAGGCGCACCACAGCAAGGGCCAGAGCGTCTGCTGAAACATTTAACATTTCAGCAAAGATCTCTTATCTCTCTATTTTCCGTTTCAATACCTAGCTGGGAAGTTGTACATTTATTCCTTTAAATGTTTTTAGATTCAATTTCAAATGTACCCTATCACACGTTAAGCATATTTGGACATTTGACATTTTAGTCTGAAATCAATCCTGCAGAATGTATGGGAGTTTGGCTATATCGATCGATAAAATAACGTTGGACTGTCATGAAATCTAAGGCGGGATAAGCTTTAGTTTTTTAACAGCCTCAAAATCACATAGGCTATCCGGCTCAATAAAATAACAGTCAGTTCGAAGGGATGTGTTTGGGTATTTTCAAACAGTTCTGACACGCTACAGTGATTCATGTTTCAAATAATTTATTTGTTTGGAAAAACTGAAGAAGCACTACAGAGAATTATTTACAAAACTGTCAGCCATCTTCTTCATTGTAGTCTTGTCTGACACATTCAGTTTAAAGGGATTGCTCGACAATGCTTTTGCTCAGCTTCAACCAAACTTTATGTTAATTAACCTCCGCCTGGCACTGCCCACATAGTGCCTTTCATCAGAAATGTAATGCCCGCAGTATCGCTTGGCAACAGTGCGCATGCGTTCCTGTTTCGCCAGCCGTTATCGTCCTCAAAAAAGGGCCCAGTTAGGGTGTCGGAGGAAATGAAACAAACACAAACATTTCTCTTCTGCAAGCGCCTTTGAACGCTCTCCTCCAGTAGAACAGGAGAGGAGAGGAGAGGAGAGGAGAAGAGACGAGAGGAGAGGAGAGGAGAGGAGAGGAGAGGAGAGGAGAGAGAGTGTTCTCTTCTGAACACACTCCTCCACTAAAACAGAAGAACAGGAGAGGAGAGACGAGAGAGGGTTCTCTTCTGAACGCTCTCCTCCAGAAGAACAGGATAGGAGAGGAGAGGAGAGGAGAGGAGAGGAGAGGAGAGTTGAGAGAGTGTTCTCTTCTGAATGCTCTCCTCCACTGGAACAGGAGAACAGGAGAGGAGAGAGGAGAGGAGAGGAGAGGAGAGGAGAGGAGAGGAGAGTGGAGAGAGTGTTCTCTTCTGAACGCCCTCCTCCACTGGAACAGGAGAACAGGAGAGGAGAACAGGAGAGAGGAGAGTGGAGAGAGTGTTCTCTACTGAAACTCAAGCAGAAGCCTTCGCCCCCTCTAACCCCGTGCAAGTAACCGAAGG
>NC_137919.1:9180620-9183120 GCF_963457725.1 Sprattus sprattus
GTGTGTGTGTGTGTGTGTGTGTGTGTGTGTGTGTGTGTGTGTGTGTGTGTGTGTGTGTGTGTGTGTGTGTGTGGCATCTGTTCAGCCAAAACGAATTTGTCCAAACTCAGGCAAAAAGTGATGTTTAGGGTTAAGGTTAAGCAGTTAGCCTCTCTGTCTGCTGTCTGTAATGAGAGTCAGTGGAGCACGAAGCAATGCTAACCCTCTCACATATTGTGTGTGTCGGTTAGCCTCTATGTCTGTTGTCTGGATCAGACGATACTACGCTAACACTTTCACATACTGTGTGTAGCAGTTAGCCTCTGTGTCTGCTATTTGTAAGGGAGTAGCCAATGCTACTATTTGCAAATAGGATGAAGGCCACTGAATCCCTTGGCCTGACACACACACACGCACACGCACACTCTCTACACACACATACACAACTTCATACACTCTCTCTCTTTGCTGTTTCTCATACACTTACATACAATCATACACACACACACACACACACACACACATTTACCCACACACCTTCTATTTCAAACTCTGTCTCCTCCGTGACCCCCCTCTACTTGCTGTCATCTGCTTCACCTCCCTCACGCTCTCCTCCCTTCCTCTCTGTTTTTCATTCCGTACCTTTTCCTGTCTTTCTGTCATTATTCCTCATTATTTCTCTCTGGCGCCTTCCCTTTACGGTCTTCCATTGTTTAGTTTTTTCATCATGGACATGTCTTTCTTTTTCTAGCTGGCTTGTTATGTCTTTCTCCCTTTTCTCTCTCTCTTTTGTCTTTCTCCATCTCCCCCTCTCCTCCCAAAACTTTCCTCACTATCTCTCTCTCTCCCACACACACACACACACATTCTCTCACACCTCATTTCCACTCCTTCCTTCCCTTCTTTCTATCTCTCCTTCCTTCCCTCTCTTACCCCTCTTCTCTCATCTCTCCTTCCCTCTCTCTCTTACCCCTCTTCTCTCATCTCTCCTTCCCTCTCTCTCTTACCCCTCATCTCTCATCTCTCCTTCACCTTAAGTCACCCCGGGCCCAGCCTGTAGGAGTAAAAGCGGAGTCCTCCCCTGCTAAAGGCTCCTCACATGCTAAAGCAATCACCATCAATCCACTCTGTCTTACCCCAACGGACCCCCTTCCCCCCACCCCCACCCGATCAGCCCGAAGGGGGGGAGGAGAGGAGGGGGGGGGGGGGGTGTTGAGAAGAGTGGAGACTCAGCAGAACCAAAAACCTGACCTGGATTTGGAGAACACACAAGAACACAGGAGATGGCGGGGAATAGACACACACACACACACACACACACACACACACACACAAACACACACACACACACACACACACACACACACACACACACACACAAACACACACACACACACACACACACACACACACACACACACACACAAACACACACACACACACACACACACACACACACACACAAACACACACACACACACACACACACACACACACACACACACACACACAAACACACACACACACACACACACACACACACACACACACACACACAAACACACACACACACACACACACACACACACACACACACACACACACACACACACACAAACACACACACACACACACACACACACACAAACACACAGTGATGGTATACTGTCAGCCCGCCGCGATCAAAATCAATTCCAGACCCGTGCTTTAGATGTGGAGCGCTCGAGATGGTGGAAGGAGATCCCAGGGCACAGATACACCCACATGGACCCGGGGAGGGAGGGCAACCTTGAGCGCAGGCAGTGGTGTTTGTGGCAGGCTTTGACAGATACGCTCCGTCGCCATGGGGGGGTTGGGATGGCGGCGGAGTGGGGGGGGGGGGGGTTTAGGACCAAGTGGACATTGGACGGCAGTTCAGGTGTTGGAGCTCTCCCGGTGTGATGGGGAACAGCTGTTTGGGTGGGGAGGGGGGGGGGGGTGAGGAGGGCAGGGGGGTGTCTGGAGTTTTGGGACTCTGCCTAGCACAACAGTGAGTGATGAATAACTCTTGACAGAAGCGTCAGGGCGAACTGGAGGAGTCTGACTGACAGCAGCTACAGGAAATTACATTTAAAGGGCCAGAGGCCCGGCGCGTCCCACGGTGCGTTTGAGTTCTCGCTCTTCAAACGCCGGCCCGACGACAGGTGCTGTTTGTGTTGGCCGCAGAGGCAGAGGGATTAGTTAGATCTAAGTGTTTGTTTAAAGGTATTCTGTGGCTCACAGGATTTCTATTTCATGATAAAACCCATGAAAGAACACACCACCGAGGAAATATGGTGCATGCTCCACCGTGCCTTGATGTTGGATACTTTCAGATACACTAACGCACACACACACACATACACAAACACAATCACACACACACACAGAGACACACACACACACACAGAGACACACACACACACACAGACACACACAGAGACACACACACACACACACACACACACAGACACACACACACACACACACAGAGGCACACACA
>NC_137919.1:9205620-9210620 GCF_963457725.1 Sprattus sprattus
CAGTATTGCCCAATGAAAACCTGATGCTTTCATTTGTTAGACTAATAAACTTAAAAGTCTGAAAGTCTGCGATGGTGTTTTTGTTACATTTTTAGACTACATTTATTTCCCTAACAAACATTTGTTTACAAAGGCACATTCATATCGGTCACATCCGAGGTATGCATCATTTTATGAATATTATGTTTTGACTTATTTATTAGCATGGTTGATCTGTCATTTAACAGAATAGGCTACCGCTTGTGTTACAGCAATCTTTGAATTAACAGTGTGAATTATTATTATTATTAGTAGTAGTCGTAGTAGTATCAGCAGCAGCAGTGGTAGTAGTATTTATATGGTTATTATTAATATTAGAAGTAGTGGTTTAAGTTATTAATATTAATATTGTAGTTGTTGTTATTATTATTATTATTATTATTATTATTATTATTATTATTCATCCCATTAGCGCACCCTCACTCACTTGTTGTCCTTTGAGCGGCTTGCTGTAGAAGTCGCTCTCCACGGGCTGGCTTCCTCTTCTGCAGTCCTTCACTGCTACATCTAAACAGGGGTCAAAGGTCAGCAAGAGAGTTACCAGGACGACAGGAACATGACTCTGGGGTTTTGAGGTGACTGCTTTCTTATTGTTTGTCAGTGTGCCAATGCCAATTTGACTTCCGTGGAGCTGACATCTTGAAGGAGATGGAGAGGTTAGTTTATGTTCCCCACTCAGACATGAGATAAAACGACAGCTTTAAAGGCTTCGGAAGCGAAATGGAAAGAGAGATTGTTGGCAATATGTCGCTTCAAAGAGGTTATGTGGATCCCAAATCTGGCCTTGCAGGAAGTCTAATACCCCTGTGAGCCGAGAGTTTGCCTCGTTAACAACCCTCTTGAGAGGTGGCAGATTCACGGCATGGAGGCGAGGAGAGGACGAGCAAAGAACAGGGGGAGAAAAAAGAAAACAGAAGAAGAGAGAAGAAGATTATTTCCCAAGAGCCTCTTACTTTCCAATGCAGAGGAAGTTGTACACTCACTTGGTGTGTGATGTATGATGTTGATTTTATCTGAGAGAGGGAGAGAGGGAGGAAGGGAGAGAGAGACAGAGAGAGAGAGAGAGAGAGAGAGAGAGAGACAGATATAGACAATTAGAACAGTGAGCAGCAGCCCTTCCTCCGGTCTCTTATGTCCGCGCCATGTTTCCCCTCAAAGTCACTTTCACTTCACTTTCATATTAAATCCAAGTGAGGAGCCTGTCATCTGTGGCCCATAATAAACAGTCCTGCACCGCACTGACAGCGAGTCTATTTCAGACGCGATTCATCATCTTCCTGCTCAGTTCCACAAGGTGTTTGTTTCTTTGGGGAATTAGTCATTTGATACGGATCCAGTAAGAGGGAATAGGAAAGGAAAAAGAAACAGAGTGTTGGGTCTGAAGGGAAGAGTGGTGGAGGAAGGAGAGGGGTAGGGAGAGAGAGAGGAGGAGCGAGGTAGAGAGAGAGAGTGATGAGGAGAAAGGTAGGAAAAAAGAGAAGAGAGGTATGGCGAGAGGAGAAGAGAGATAGGGATAGAGAGAGGAGACAGTAGAGAAGTAGGGAGAGGGTGATGAAGAGAGAGGTAGGGAGAGAGGAGAGAGAGATGAGAAGAGGGAGAGGAGGATGGGAGACTTTGACTTTTAAAAACCTTTAACACATCAAGTCAAATAAAAGCATTCCATATCAGTGATGCTCCTACATGCTATGACCACACAGATCTTACACATCGCAGGAGAGGAAAGAGGAGAGGAGAGGAGAAGAGAGGCAGGAGAAGAGAGAGGAAAGGAGGAGAGGAGAGGAGAAGAGAGAGGAGAGGAGGAGAGGAGAGAAGAAGAGAGAGGAAAGGAGAAGAGGAGAGGGGATGTGTGGGTGATGGAGTCAACACTGTTACTGAGAGTACACACTCTTAACAAAACAACTACCATCTTAAATCTGTAAGGGTTTCCTGCAATAAACCTCTGGTCTGCATCAAATTTCACTACTAGGGCTGATGTAACTTATTTTTTTCACATTACTCCTACAACTGATATATAACCTCACACCGCAAAAGTCGCTTATCTATGCTGCAGGCCTAGTTTATTAAATGAAAGTTACCTGTGAATGCTGCATGAACAACTTTAGCCACTTGAGGGCGCCAGTAAAGCACATAATACTGACTAAAGCACACATGAGAGTACAGATGAAATGGTAGTCAGGACACATCGGGGGGAAGGATGTTGGACTGGTGATGACCATAGATGCTCTTTGGGCGGGGGAATGATGTTAGAATGGTGTTTACCATAGACACTCTTTGGGTCGGGGGAATGATGTAAGACTGGTGTTTACCATAGACGCTCTTCAGATCAGGGGAATGATATTAGAATGGTGTTTACAATAGATGCTCTTTGGGACGGGGGAATGATGTTAGACTGGTGTTTACCATAGATGCTCTTTGGGACGGGGGAATGATGTTAGACTGGACCAGACTGGTGTTTACCATAGATGATCTTTGGGTTGGGGGAATGATGTTAGAATGGAGTTTAGTTTTTGGGTCGGGGAATTATGTTAGACTGGTGTTTACAATAGACAATAGATGCTCTTTGGGACGGGGGAATGATGTTAGAATGGTGTTTACCATAGACGCTCTCGTCGTCCTCTCTGTTGTTAGTGATGCTGGCTCTCAGCTGACGCAGTTTCTCCTTAAATAAACCGTCAATAAGCACAAATAAAACAAACAACAAACATCAAAATGTACCCGAGAAGTTGACTCTGTAAACAATCAACCACAGTAAACATGAATACATGACAAATGCTGTGCGCCTGGAAGGATGCTTTAAATATTTAAAAAACAATAAACAACAAACACTAAAATATTAAATTTAACCATTGTAAGGGTGTTTACACAGAGCAGCTGTAAACAAGATAAACATTTAAACAGTGCACATGTAAACACAAACATTTAAGGACAAGAAGCCTGCAAAGTCAAAACATGTGTAAATAAGGTAAACTTGTAAACAAGAAAATTGGCACAATCACGACAAACACCTGTGTGTGTGTGTGTGTGTGTGTGTGTGTGTGTGTGTGTGTGTGTGTGTGTGTGTGTGTGTGTGTGTGTCTCTCTGTGTGTTCCGACTCTCCAGTGTTTGTCTGTTGCCACTTAATCAAGCTCCACCTGCTCCTGCAGTGTGTATTTGAACAGCCAGCAGCAAGCTTATTCCAGAGACCCTGGCAGCAGAAGGGAAATAAAACAGTTCCAAAAACGTCTCTGAAATATGTGTAGTAAGACGTCAATACTAATATGATTTAATGCACAAAGCTCCCGTACTGTTGTTGAAGTGTGTGATTATGTGTTGTGCGTGCACGCATGTGTGTGTATGCAAGCAGGTGCGTGTGTGTGTGTGTGTGTGTGTGTGTGTGTGTGTGTGTCTGAGTGACTGTGAGTGGGCGACTGAAGGCTACATGATGGCAGTGTGTGTGAGTGTGTGTGTGTGTGTGTGTGTGTATGTGTGTGTGTGTGTGTGTGTGTGTCTGAGTGACTGAGAGTGGGCGACTGAAGGTTACATGATGGCATTGAGTGGGTGGACATTGTGGGCCGTGTTTCACACCCGCCTCCTCAAACCAGAGTGCATGCTGGGAGTTGTTAAAGGTCAATGGTGAGCAGGTTCACCAGGGCCATTGTTTAAAAGCCTCACACACACACACACACACACACACACAACACAACACAACACAACACACACACACACACACTTCTAAACTCCCCCCTCAAACCTGTGTTGTACTTCTCTCCTCTCTTACGCTGTGGATCATTAATATACTGGTTCTGTTAACCTCTCTTACGCTGTGGATCATTAATATACTGGTTCTGTTAACCTCTCTTACGCTGTGGATCATTAATATACTGGTTCTGTTAACCTCTCTTACGCTGTGGATCATTAATATACTGGTTCTGTTAACCTCTCTTACGCTGTGGATCATTAGTATACTGGTTCTGTTAACCTCTCTTACGCTGTGGATCATTAATATACTGGTTCTGTTAACCTCTCTTACGCTGTGGATCATTAATATACTGGTTCTGTTAACCTCTCTTACGCTGTGGATCATTAATATACTGGTTCTGTTAACCTCTCTTACGCTGTGGATCATTAGTATACTGGTTCTGTTAACCTCTCTTACGCTGTGGATCATTAATATACTGGTTCTGTTAACCTCTCTTACGCTGTGGATCATTAATATACTGGTTCTGTTAACCTCTCTTACGCTGTGGATCATTAGTATACTGGTTCTGTTAACCTCTCTTACGCTGTGGATCATTAATATACTGGTTCTGTTAACCTCTCTTACGCTGTTGATCATTAGTATACTGGTTCTGTTAACCTCTCTTACGCTGTGGATCATTAATATACTGGTTCTGTTAACCTCTCTTACCCTGTGGATCATTAGTATACTGGTTCTGTTAACCTCTCTTACGCTGTTGATCATTAATATACTGGTTCTGTTAACCTCTCTTACGCTGTGGATCATTAGTATACTGGTTCTGTTAACCTCTCTTACGCTGTGGATCATTAATATACTGGTTCTGTTAACCTCTCTTACGCTGTGGATCATTAATATACTGGTTCTGTTAACCTCTCTTACGCTGTGGATCATTAGTATACTGGTTCTGTTAACCTCTCTTACGCTGTGGATCATTAATATACTGGTTCTGTTAACCTCTCTTACGCTGTGGATCATTAATATACTGGTTCTGTTAACCTCTCTTACGCTGTGGATCATTAATATACTGGTTCTGTTAACCTCTCTTACGCTGTGGATCATTAATATACTGGTTCTGTTAACCTCTCTTACACTGTGGATCATTGGTATACTGGTTCTGTTCTGTTACGCTGTGGATCATTAATATACTGGTTCTGTTAACCTCTCTTACGCTGTGGATCATTAATATACTGGTTCTGTTAACCTCTCTTACGCTGTGGATCATTAATATACTGGTTCTGTTAA
>NC_137919.1:9225620-9238120 GCF_963457725.1 Sprattus sprattus
ACACACACACACACACACACACACACACACACACACACACACACAGACACACAAACGCTCACTTACACACACACACAGGCAAACTCTCTCATGCACACACACATACACACACTGTGCATCTCTCTGCGCTTACCTGCAGTGCTCATCATTTCATACACACTGGAGTCTTCACCTTCCTCTCTGTCGTGGATGTTCTGTAACACATACAACACACACATACATGTGAAAAACACACACACACACACACACACACACACACACACAACACACACACACAAAGGGGACAACAAGGGGGACACTGATGCTCATTTTCAAAGTTCATCATTTTATTTTGGGGGTCTACTAGAACATCTTTCACTTAATATTCTTAATATCTTGAGCCCAGTGTGTTCAGATTGGTCCGCTCCGCAGGTAATGACATCATCATTAGACAATAAGGACTGTTTTCAAGATTGCATCATTGTGTAACAGAAGAAAAGGCTGCTATTCCAAAGAAGCGTTTCAGGCAGCTGAGAAAAGTGGTTTCTATGGGAGAGAGTTACTCCCTCTGGTGTGTACTTTGGGTCTTTGTAACTTGCAGACGGGTTCATGCACAAAAAGTAATATAACTCACTAGTGGAAAGGGAAAACCCAGAAAAACATTAGTTTGATTGGCAAATTACATTACACACACACACACACACACACACACACACACACACACACACACACACACACACACACACTGCACTGTCATTCAAACCCTCTCTCTGCCTGATGCCCTCAGTTATGAAGAATAAAGATGATGGCCTCCTCGCCATCTAGTCTGTGTGTTATCCCATCCTATACGTTACACATACACTGTACATACACTGCACATACACTGCACATACAGTACATGCTGGCAGTACATTTCAAATGCCTCCTGTCAGAATAACAATCAGAATAGTTTTTATTGCCAAGTAAGTTGACGCCTACCAGGAATTTGTTTTGGCATATTGGTGCAGACAATAAACATAAACAACTGTTGGTTGGCGTGTCATAATACTTAGGGCTACAACCAAAGTTCCCAAGTTGGGTAAGACGCTAATGGGTACAGACAGCCAGTGGCAGTGCTAGTCTAACCTCACCATACCCAGCGCACAGTTGGCATGACGCTGGTTGTCCTAACGATGCCAGATGTAAATCATGTGGCACAATGCTACTGCTGTGTCAAGAGAACGTCTAAGGGAGAGCTGCGTGTGTGTGTGTGTGTGTGTGTGTATGTGTGTGTGTGTGTGTGTGTCCTCATGTGCGTGTGTGTGTGTGTGTGTGTGTCCGTGTGTGTGTGTGTCCGTGTGTGTGTTCTATCGGAGAGATTGCCAGGGCTTTGGGCGGGAGCAGACCAACAGTGACCGCTAATCACATGATTGGGAGCTGGAGGAGAACTCATCTAATTGTCTGATCATAGATTGTCAGTCGCTACCCCTTCAAACGTACCACTAAGCTGAGTGAATCATCGGATGCCATCGGACAGCGCACGGCCCTCGTGTTTTGACGGTCGCTGGGGCAACCCAAGACAGGGGATGTTTGAAATGGGAGGCTGCTTTTTTTTCTGGTGGCAATGAGCCCTGTCATTTGGCCAAAAGAAAACGGGGAATCTGTCATTGAAAAGCCCATCGTAAGCCCAAGTATAGTCATAATCTTAGCCATGGGTGTCTAGGGATGCATGTGCAATTTTCTTGTTTTTTTTTTTTCTTCTGTTTTGCCTTCCTTTTTATATTCTTTCTTTCTCTCCTTCTTTCTTTCCTTCCTTCTTTCTTTCCTGTTTTGTTCCGGTGTGCTGTGAATAAACTTGTCCTGTATGAATATGAACATGAACATGACTTGTAGCTACTTTTCATACAGGCAGTGCCTCAGCCAGCCCAAAAACCTTCTCAGGACACAAGGGAACATGCTTCTGCCATGCCAGTAAAACTCATTTGAATTAGATATTGCCCTTTGGCCAACTCAGATTCAGCACTGAAAGGTATACATTATAAACACCATCACTGCTATGCTAGCATGAGAGAGAGAGAGAGAAAGAGATTGCAAACGAGGAAATGTTTAAACCTGTATATACCAGGACAAAGGCTACTTAAGATGGTCTCTTAGCAACAACTCCCATTCAGACGCAATAATAGCCCATCTTTTCCGTCTCTCAATATTGATAATCCGCATTAGACTTTCAGTGTTGTGCATGAATACATTCATTAGCGCACAAAGGCAGTGCTGACAGAGAGACAAGCCCTGCCAATTACATCTCACAGCGGTGGAGGATTTAGAGGCAGCGCTTTGATGTCGGACATGAGCGCACGGAGCGGCTGAGGCGAGTAGGCTTGCATTGCCATGAATAATGGAGCTCGGCAAGATCCGGGGGAAGATGATGAGGATGTGATAATGTGATGAAGAGTAGGTATCAAAGCCACTAACGGAGGGGGGCGGGACAACATGAAAATATGAGAGAATTGATACGGATACAGTTGGCTCATTAAGACTTTTTCTAATGGATTTCATAATTGGAAGGGACAGTCATTACAAAACAACATAACAGACTTACTGATAAATAGCAAGAAATAAAAGATGGAAGGAGTAGATAATAGACGCTTACATGGCGGTTACTCCGTTGGCTTCATTCTGGTTTATTAATGACAATATTGAAATTGAGAGTTTCGGAAAAGAAGACTGCTGTTTTTTTTTAATTCTCATGTGGTTATAAGGGTGTTATAAGTTAATACGTTTTTTTTTGTATATGGTCATAGTAGCAGTCAATTGGTGCATTAAGTGAATTAACAAAAAAAATCAGCAAAAGTCAACCAGGATAACAAGGTTGGGATTTATGATAAGGATTGTATTTCTGACTTGCCTTTAGAACTGCAGAACATTATAACATGGAATGAAATTAATAAGTGTTTTATTTTTCTGTCTAGCAACATGCCGCGTGTGGTTTGTACACCTCCTCACATCTTTATTATCACCCTTTCATCTTGCTTTTTCACACTATCGTTAGTGGCTAATGTATGCAGGCAGTCACACCCACACAAGTGTGACTCTCTCTCTCCAGTAAGAGATGAACCCTCCTGGGTGGCACACACACACAAAACACAAACACACACAGACACACTTACACACACACACACACACACACACACACACACACACACACACACACACACACACAATAGTGTTACTGTCTCTCTCCAGTAAGAGATGAACCCCCCTGGGTGACACAAACACACACACACACACACACACACACACACACACACACACACACACACAATAGTGTTACTGTCTCTCTCTCCAGTAAGAGATGAGCACTCATGGGTGTTCCCTGAAGAGTCGTTTCTCACACACACAAACCTACAAAGAGTTGTTGTGCCACAACCACGTTAAGCATTTGGTAAACTTCTGATGGAAGTGGGCGCACGTTGAGCTTGGCCATATTATCTTGTCCACAACAGCACATAACACACTAATGCGCACATCCATATTGTGCAAAGGCCACATCCACAGAAGTGATGGAGAGATGACATTTGAGCCTTCTTTCTCTTGGCCACTATGTTTGTTGCATCCCAGAGTCGCAGGCGCATTTTAACCCTGCAAATGCTAAAGTGTATTAGTGTAGCATAAGGCCACCAGTCATGCACAGATCCTCCAGATAACTGCTAAGTCATGCACAGATCCTCAGGATAACTGCTAAGTCATGCACAGATCCTCCAGATAACTGCTAAGTCATGCACAGATCCTCCAGATAACTGCTCAGTCATGCACAGATCCTCCAGATAACTGCTGAGTCATGATTAGATCCTCAGGATAACTGCTAAGTCCTGCACAGATCCTCAAGATAACTGCTAAGTCCTGCACAGATCCTCAAGATAACTGCTCAGTCATGCACAGATCCTTCAGATAACTGCTCAGTCATGCACAGATCCTCCAGATAACTGCTCAGTCATGCACAGACCCTCCAGATAACTGCTGAGTAATGATGAGATCCTCAGGATAACTGCGAAGTCCTGCACAGATCCTCCAGATAACTGCTGAGTCAGGCACAGACCCTCAGAATAAGACTCAGGCACAGATCTGTCCTGAGCTGGTGCGAATCCTGCCTATGTAGATGTTTGACAGTGTTATCTACTCTTACACGTGTTAACATTATAAATAGCAATCGGTTTAATCAGTTCTGTACCTATAGGACACGTCTGTTTAATTCACCTCCTCTTTCCCCCTCTTTCGTCTTGTTTTTTCTCACTATCGTCACTTAGTGTATGCAGGCAATCACACCTACACAAAAGTGACTCTTTCCCTGTGTGCTGAAACGTCCAGCTTCATCTACAGCTGCATCTACAGTCTGTCAAGTGCAATGGCTTTAAAAAAGATGGACAGTACGGTGTCATGCATGTACTTTCTGAAGAAATGAAGCCAGAGTCTGCAGAGTGAGTGAATGCATAGTGAACAGAGCATCCGCCCAGAATAAACCATATTCGGTTAAATCTCCGCCATTTTAAATCCCTTCAGCAGCTTCACTTGAGGTGGCTGAGAGGTCCTTCTCATCTTGAGTGTACATGTGAGACATATAGGACATATGAGGGACGAGGCGCGCTCAGCTCCAGTTCACACAGGACACACAGGAGACACAGGACAGACAGGACACATATGACATACGGATAACTCCCTCCAGCAGCTTCTATTGAGTTGGCTGAGAGGTCCTTCTCATCTTGAGTGTACATGTGAGTCGCACAGGACATAGGAGGGACCAGGAGTGCTCAGCTCCAGTCCACACAGGACCAGGAGCGCTCAGCTCCAGTCCACACAGGACCAGGAGCGCTCAGCTCCAGTCCACACAGGACATAGGAGGGACCAGGCGCACTCAGCTCCAGTCCAGCTTAGTCTTTGGGGGTGAGTCAAATTTTTTATTTTTTTTAAACACACCTCAAGCGTAAACTCTTTTCGTCATTGATTTCTTGGAAGCATATTTAATGACGAGCGCATCTCTGCACTAAGCCGCCTTCTGCATCTTACAAAGAACATCACAGGCTGTGGTTTGTTAAGGCAGCAGGTGGGCCATCCGAAGGGGGCGCCAGTTCAAAGGCAGCATGTTTAGTTTGACCCCCACACCCAGGTCGTTCATTAGGTTAACCTGACAACGACAGGAAGAGGGTGGGTCGGAACAGACGAGAAAACATCAGATCTAGCCCCAGGCTCCTTGCTCTCTGGGCTCCCATGGTGGGCGAGAGTCCTGCCCCGGTGCAGTCCTGCTTCTCAGTCTTGTGTTCGTCTTCAGTATAGACGAAGGCCGTGGAGGGGGTTGATTAAGAACTGACGATGAAGAGAATCAATCGAGGATGAGGATGATGAGAATTGGTTGGGCCGTGGTTCGTGTAGGGAACGAAAGCTTGCAGGCACGTTCTCTTTTGAAGAGATTTTGCCTTAGATTTGACTCCAGAGCTCAGTAGGGGGTGGAGATGGGGCCATTAGGAAGCTATCTGAGAGAGTGAAAGTGTGTTTGTAAAGAGTCAAATGAACCGTAACTAATGTCATTTCACACACACAAAAAAACACACACACATACACACACACACACACACACACTTTTTCTTCTTCTCTCCCACACACAAAAACACACTCACACTCACACACATACACACACCCACTCTTTCTCCCTCTCTCCTTCCTGCACGCACACACACACACACACACATGCTCTCTACTTCGCTCTCTCACTGATTCAGCATACCATTACATTGAAAATTAGTAGCTAATGGGCTGTGACAGGATGTCAGAGAGAAGAAATGTGTATACTGCTGACCAGCTGGGCAAGTGCACAATAATACTGAAAATATCTTTAAATGTGTTTTTCTTCCTGTAATTCCCCCCCCCCCCTTCCCCTTTCTTATATAAACTCCATGCCAGTGACCTTATGACCCCTCTGGTCCTGCCTCACCAAAAGGGCAAGGCTGCTTGGTTCTCATCATAACCTTCTGCCATCACGCAGGGGCGCTTTCATTCAGGGACGCTAACATGCAGGGACGCTAACAGATAGATATTCAGAAGTCCGTGTCACATTGAAGGCAAGAGCTGTGGCTTCTGCCAAGGTCACATTGTTTTGTGAAGGTCTCCTCATGAAGCCTTGGGAGTTTAACGGTGTAAGGGTAAGGGTGGTTTGTGGAATCGGTGGATAATCGAACTTCCTTTGAGTCTCCGGGTGATTATATTCCGTCACCTTGAAGAATAGTTGTACATAGTTGTAATAGTTGTGAAGAAAAGTGGATGTTCCTTTGGTAGAACGTAGAGCAGGCTTTCATGACAGCAGAGTCTAAAACGAAGCTTGTGGAGGTGCATAGTGGAAGGCAAGCGTGTTTACAAATTAGAAACATCATGCCATGTGTTATGGATTAGATTGATATTCACACCGTAGTCATGTCAGCATTACTGGATATGCTTAGCAATTCATGACCACTCTCATGATATTAGATTCAATAACCGTTTGTGTAACATGCTAATGAACTGACATAGCATCAACCCTAATTAGCGCTGTTGAGACAGTTTGGACATCCCTCCAGCAAAGTGTTTCATATGAATGAAGAGATCTTCAACAGTGTGTCTCTAAATCTGTTTTTAGATAGAAAGCTTAAGTAATTGCTGTTCATCCTTGTACCAGGCCTTTTTTCACTTTCATGGCAACCGCGGCCATAGATAGAGAGAATTAAGTGGTGAAAAGAACATGGAATGTAGGATCATGCGTCACCATGGATACCTCGGATGAAATAGAAGGGGATGATAGAACCTATGATGAATGGTTAAGATGATACTGACAGACAACTGAGGAACTGAGGTCATGGACTTCAGAAAGCTCTGTTGACCTCACGCCACTGTGGCCTTTGTGTTCCTGTACGATGTGTTAGCGCACAGAGCAAAGCTGTGTGTGTGTGTGTGTGTGTGTGTGTGTGTGTGTGTGTGTGTGTGTGTGAACATCTGCACACTGTGAGCTGGCTTTCCCTCAGAGGAGGAGAGGATGATGAGCTCTCCGTCAGGCTGAGAGAGCGACCATGGTTTACAGGAAGTGTGTCACACAGAGGTAAGACTGAGGACATAGCTCCAGTGATGAGCTGCGCTTTAAATAACCAATGGCTGAAAGCATCAAAAAGCGTCTTTCTAAATGAAGGAGATGATCTCCAGCTGCTGTCGTCTTTATAAAACACACAAAAGAGCTGGAATTGTAATACAGACAGCAGGCAATACGCTGCCACGCAAAAGTTTAAATTGTGTGAAAGAGTATTTCTCTTCTAACTTCCCCATGAAATGGCAATAAAATAACAAAAAACCATATAACACAGAGTCCTCTTTGGGATCCTGTCGGGATTGTGTTTTTCATCAATGACCGTTGGACTATAATATATTATCCCTTGCATAATACTCATCAATGACCGCTGGACTATACATTATCCCTTTCATAATTTTCATCAATGACCGCTGGAGCTGTCAATGTCTTTTTTATGACAAAATGGCCAGATTTATGGATGAATGAGAGAGGAAGAAAGGAGGAAGAGAAACATCTTTGTCATCTCTACACCTTGCTCAGTACATCAGCAGGATGAAAGGAGAGTAAAGGGGTAGATGAGGGAAGAACAGGTGAGAACATTTCTGCTCTTGTCCATGAGGCCTCTCTCCTGCCCCAGGCCCCCCTCTTGCCCCAGGTCTCCCCCTGCCCCAGGCCTCTCTCCTACCCCAGGCCTCTCTCCTGCCCCAGGCCCCCCTCTTGCCCCAGGCCCCCCTCTTTCCCCAGGTCTCCCCCTGCCCCAGGCCTCTCTCCTACCCCAGGCCTCTCTCCTGCCCCAGGCCCCCCTCTTGCCCCAGGCCCCCCTCTTGCCCCAGGTCTCCCCCTGCCCCAGGCCTCTCTCCTGCCCCAGCTCTCTCTCCTGCCCCAGGCCCCCCTCCTGCCCCAGTCCTCCTTCCTGCCCCAGGCCTCTCTCCTACCCCAGGCCTCTCTCCTACCCCAGGCCTCTCTCCTACCCCAGGTCTCCCTTCTGCCCCAGGCCTCCCTCCTGCCCCAGGTGTCTCTTCTACCCGAGGCCTCCCTCCTGCCCCAGGCCTCCCTCCTGCCCCAGGCCTCTCTCCTGCCCTAGGCCTCCCTCCTGCCCCAGGCCTCCCTTCTGCCCCAGGCCTCTCTCCTGCCCTAGGCCTCCCTCCTGCCCCAGGCCTCCCTCCTGCCCCAGGTCTCCCTCCTGCCCCAGGCCTCGCTCCTGCCCCAGGCCTCCCTCCAATCAGTGTCCAGCTTAAGGCCCAGGTCTCCCTCCAATCAGTGTCCAGCTTAAGGCCCAGGTCTCCCTCCAATCAGTGTCCAGCTTAAGGCCCAGGCTGAGCGAGAGAGAACTGGAGAAGCAGACTAATCATCCCTGCCCCAGGCACTGCGGACAGGTTTACTACCGGCTCGCCGCTAACGAGTCGCTGGGCCTGTACATCATTAACACGCCGTCGACGCCCTCATTAAACTTTCATTCTCGCCATTAGGCTGTTGATTTGGCTGAATAATGAATGGGCTGAAATCACTGGTATGTGTGTGTGACTGTAGGGAGAGGGTGGTAAAGGTTTGGTGAAGCTCGGTGAGCTAGAAACGGATAAGGCAGACGTGAAACGCTCCCGTTCAGAGTTACTGCCAGCGGTGTATTTATGTGACTGTGTGCCATGACGTGAAATGCATCTTCTCAGGGCTACTGCCAACGGTGTATGTGTGTCAGCGGTGGTATAATGCCTGAGCTCAAGAGTCATAACTGTGAACTGAAAATGACCTGAACTCAAGAGTTAATCAAAATTCAATTCAGTGGAAATGTGATTTGTGAATGCTTCAGTTCCGCCTCACATCTTGGGCTTTTACTTTGGGAAGGAAATGAGGATTGTCCTGAGGAGAGAGGCATGATATTCCTGGAAATTCATTCTGGAATTACATTCTGGAATTACATTTATAATCACATATTAGTAACAATTCAAGACCACAGAGATATTCTTATCTAATCTTATTCCAATCTTTTTAAATAAAAAAAAAATCCTGATTTTTTTTTTCTCCATCTTTCCGTCTCTGTTTCCTCTCTCCCCCGCTTTGATCCTCATTTAACTATTTCTCTCCATCTCCCCTTTTCTCTTCTATTCTCAAATTCTTTCATTCTTCGCTCTGACTCAAATCTTCCTCTTGTCATATCTCTTCCTAATGTTCTCATTCACTCATGTGTTGAGTGTGTGTATGTGTGAGTGTATGTGTGAGTGTGTGTCTGTGTGTGTGAGTGTGTATTATAGCTGTCTTCATGTGCTAAACATTCTCCGTGTGTGTCACATAGAGAGAGATTGTGCATTTCAGAGTTAGCGTGCATATAGCGGAAACAGTCTGTGCGTGTGTGTTTGTGTGTGCGTGTGTATGTGTGTGTGTGTGTGTGTGCACATGTGTGTGTGTGTCACATTCACATAGAGTGAAAAATTGTGTATTTCAGACTTAGCGTGCATATCGCGGAAACAGTGTGTTTGATCAGATCTCTGTTCCATCTGCATTCACTCACAATTAGTAGCGTTGCTAGGGGAAAGATAACTCTACAACAGATGTTGGACCATCTACCGTTCCCATTGGGAAACAACATTGTGTGGGTGTGTGTGTGTGTGTGTGTGTGTGTGTGTGTGTGTGTGTGTGTTTGTGTGTGTGTGTCTGTGTAGGTGTGTGTGTGTGAGTCTCTGTGCTCAGAAATGTGTGAGAGAAGTGGTGAGCAATCCAATACAACCCCTGGCAAGGGATCTCTCAAGCTAAACTAAACATTAAAGTCTTACCCTTTCACATGCACGGACACACACATGTGACTGTGACTGTGTGTCTGTATGTGTGTGTGTGTGTGTGTGTGTGTGTGTGTGTGTGTGTGTGTGTGTGTATGTTCGGTGTGTGTTTCGGGAGCGAGTGATTATTTAGTCAGTGTGTGTGGATAGCCACTGTCTGTGTGAGGAGCGAGTGTTTAGTCAGTGTGTGTGTGTGGCCATCCTGAGTGAGGAGAAGTGGTTCAGTCAAAATGTTCATATTACAGTAAGTTCCGTCAGACATTCACATTTAGATACGAGGCATTTAAGTATTCAGCAGATGTTTCTGTCGTCTGCGAGGCATGGCTGAACATGCTTTAATAATCATGCAACATAGGTGGGCACTGTGGCGCAAGCCGATAAAGCCCCCCACTTACAAGTCTGGCCTGATGTCATTTCCCAATCCTCTCCCCACCTCTTCTCCGCCTCGCTTCCTGTCATATCTTCAACTGTCCTTTCCATATAAAGGCATAAAAAGCCCCCAAAAATAAATAAATAAATAAATAATCACGCAACATGACTCCATGACGAATCACAAAACGCTCTGCCCTGAGAATCATATTGTTTTGGCGCTATATAAATACAATACAATTTAGTTGAATTGATTGATGCATACTCTTGTCCCCCCCCCCCCCCCCCCCCCAAGCTGTGATTGTACTCAAGGTTTCTTCCTGTTAAAAGGGAGTTTGTCCTTGCCTCAGTCACCTTAGTGCTTGCTCAAGAGCTTCCAGGCGCTGGGCTCTGAAAAGCACCTAGAGACAATTTAAATTGTCATCGTCGCTATGTAAATCAAATTGAATTGATTTGAATTGGCTGACGTTCTTGAATTCTATCATGTGCAGGTTTGCATTCAAGTAAAAGTTCATAATTGATAGTACATCCATTATGGGTGTCCATTTCTTTAGAGTTTTCATCCATAGCCACCCACAGGAGCTCCCAAGGGATTCGAACCCATGACATTAGTGTTGTTTACGGTGGTAGCCGCGCTACAGGACCATGATGCCTACCATCCTCTCCAAACTCAGGGGTGACCCACCGTATTCATCTCTGCAATCAGGAAAGCATGAGAAGCTGTGATTCATTCATCCCCACATGCAGAGCTGAGCCAGGTTTGTTTATCCCCCCGCCACACACACACACATACACACACATACACACTCACTTATACACACACTCAAACACACACACACACACACACAGACAAACACACACACACACACACCCACGTACACACCCCCACACACACACACTCACTTATACACACACTCAAACACACACACACACAGACAAACACACACACACACACACCCACGTACACACCCACACACACACAAACCCACGTACACACACACACACACACACACACACACACACACACACACAATCACACACACACACATACACACACATGTACACACACTCAAACACCCTCCCCCGGCAGTCGGCTGTTGTTAGATTGCCAGCGGGAGAGCTCTTTGTACGCACACACACACACACACACACACACACACACACACACACACACACACACACACACACACAATCTGGAGAGCTCTGTGTACACACACACACACACACACACACACACACACACACACACACACACACACACACACACACACACACACACACACACACACTGTCTGGAATGATCCATCTCCCCCTGCCGCCTCACTGACTGCTGATTCATTCTCACTGATCACCCACTGGGATGGCAATGTCTACATCACACATCATCTATATTAGACATGATCTATGTTACATATGATCTATATTATATATCATCTATATCTACATTAGACATGATCTATGTTACATATGATCTATATTATATATGATCTATATTATATATGATCTATATCTATATTACACATGATCTATATTATATATGATCTTATATCTGATCTATATCTATATTACACATGATCTATATTATATATGATATATATATTACACATGATCTATATTATATATGATATATATAAGACATTATCTATTTTAGACAGAGAATTAGACATTATCAATAGTAGACATTATCTATATTAGTCATATAATTAGACATAGAATTAGACATAGAGACTAAGCTCTGTGTGAAACAGGAAGTACTTTAGCTAATAGGGGCATCTATGATGGATTTGGTTGAAGAAAGTGCTGCTGATATCGCAAACCAATCAACATGAGAGGAAAAGGCCAGGTCCAGGCACTCAAAGTGGTCTGTAGATGTAAAAAGCCTTTACCTACTGGGTTAGGCACTCATGCACTCACAATCACACTAGGCACTCAACACCAACATGTGGGCTTAGGCACTCTTCAGGGTGGCCATTACCAAATACTGACATCAAGGGCTCGTGTTGGTGTGAAGGTGCCTTGCCTCTGGATTTTGTGATGTGGAACCTCTGGCCTGCCCCTAGAGGGAGTGTTCATTTTGTATCACCAACCCGCCCTTCAGTTGTATGCGCTACTGTGTGTTTGAGTCTGTGCTTGTGTGTGTGTGTGTGTGTGTGTGTGTGTGTGTGTGTGTGTGTGTGTGTGTCTGTGTGTGCGCAAAGTTTACTCACCAGCGCCCCCTTCAGTAGTATGTGCAGTTGTGTGTGACCGTGAGCGTGGGCGAGCTCCAGCGGTGTCTGTCCGTGCCGGTCGGGCGTGCGAAGTGCCCTCTGGGCCCCGGGGCA
>NC_137919.1:9248120-9253120 GCF_963457725.1 Sprattus sprattus
TAATTGAAAACAGAAAGATATTTACAAACAGCTGTATATGTATTGAAGGCGATAGAGAAGAGCATAGACTTAGCTCAAAACCAAACTCTCACCCAAGAAACTCTCTGCACAGAAGCTCCTTACTACTAACACGCTAACGGTGGATGCCCACGGGACACGACTTTATGTCGCTCTCATTGGGATAGAATGGAGGCGACTTGTCGGCTGCCGACAACGGCTGAGGAAAAAGTCGGCTCTCCTGGCTGCTAAAAGTTGGGGATTTTTTAACTCTATGCAAATGAAGGCGACTTGCTGCCTGCTGAGAGCAAATCAGTTCGGCGTGTGTGTGATTTGGAAGTCAACGTAGCTCATAGGGGCGGGAGTAAACACAAATTTTGAAACAAGATGGAGGACATCGGGACTCATTTACCGTGACATATTTTATGTGAATAAAGGTTATCTACACGACTTGTATACGTCTAATTGACTCGGTTTGTTGTTTATATGCTACACGAATACTGTGAGGTCAAACTGAATATTGTAGAGCTTAAATTAAGCGCTCAACATTTAGTTAGCTTGTCGCTAATACTATGAGCGAAACCCCATTGAAAACACATTGTAGCATTGTAGCTAGCTAGCTGCTAAATATGTTACATACGTTTTCGTGATTGAACTGGCTGATATGGTTTAGATAGAATATGTACACAAATTATAAATTAAAGTAATCAGCACAAAATCTTTACTGAACTCTGAACTATTACTGAACTATTACTGCTAGCTTGCCGCTACAACTTTAACCGAAACCCCCATTGGAATATATAGTGGCTAGCTAGCTGGCTGCTAATAAGTTTCATATAACATTGCTACAGCCAAACATCATTTTTTCTGATCACGCCCCCCAGCCGACTTTTCGCCTACCGACTAAACGCAAGACATATCTACCGTGGGCACCCAGCGTAACCCTTTTAAAAGGTAATTGAATTCACCCCAATGTGCCCATACCATCTCAGGCTCACAGCTCAGGGTTGTTGTCAAGTGGCAGAAGAAGTACACACAATGTTTTAAAAATTATAATTTGAACAACCTCAGGCCTTCAAAAAAAGTCAGTGGATTCTCAAACAACTTACTGCTGCGAGTGTACATAGTATATGTGAGTGAGTGTGTGTGTGTGTGTGTGTGTGTGTATGTATGTGTTTGTGATGTGTGTGTGTACATATGTGTTCTCTAAATGAAGGAGGAAAGCTAAAAATGTGCACTGTCATAGCCGTAACTGTGGCTCAGTGACCAATGCTAGTGTTTGTGTGCATGTGCATATGTGTGTGTGTGTGTGTGTGTGTGTGTGTGTGTGTGTGTGTGTACATATGTGAGTGTATGTGTGTGTGTGTGTGTGTGTGTGTGTGTATGTGTGTGTGTGTATGTACTAATGTGAGTTTGTGTGTGTGTATGTACATATGTGAGTGCATGTGTGTGTGTGAATGTACAAATGTGAGTATGTGTGTGTATGTACATGTCTGAGTGTGTGTGTGTGTGTGTGTACATATGTGAGTGCATGTGTGTGTGTGTGAATGTACAAATGTGAGTATGTGTGTGTATGTACATATCTCAGTGTGTGTGTGTGTGTGTGTGTGTGTGTACATACAGTATGTGAGTGCATGTGTGTGTGTGTGTGTGTGTGTGTGTGTGTGTGTGTGTGTATGTACATATGTAAGTGTGTGTGTGTGTTTGTATGTACAGTCCATATGTAATGGCCGTAACTGGCTCAGTGACCAATCCAAGCTATATCTACAGAGTCATGCAAACCAAATATGGAGTGTCATAATCTCATGGTTAACTTGTGGTTCTGAATAACTAACTTTAACTATAAGAGAGATAATCAGCTCCAGTTTCAGACCTTAAACTGTGTATGTAAACTGATACCGTCATTGCTGTGTTCATCATAACAGCAGCTGTGTAAGATCTGTTTACCTCACTTTAAGCAGCTGTGTAAAATCTCTTTGACACTGACAGTAAAATGGGAGCGAATGGGTGACCGGTTTAGCCAATGACACGTTGAGTCAAGTGATTTATGAAAGGCTATTGAGCAACGCGCCTCAGTGCAGTAGAGATTTGAACTTCAACTCTTCTGACGTATGATAACTGTGTATGATAATTGTGCCTTTCCTTGACACTGGGGTTTATTGGGCTCTTTGCACTATCCACACTTGCAGCACAAGAACACTTTGCTTATGGACAGCAACACTGTCACAATCAATGCACACTGTACTATAGGGTCAGATCCATTTCTGTGTCTGTAAACACCCCACTCCTTGTAAACATGTTCTCCCCCATGTGTATGTGATTTATGTATGTACAGTATGTCTGTGAGTTGCACAAGGGGCTACTGGATGACCCACATTTTCCTCGGGATTAATAAAGTATCAATCTACTGTATCTATCTATTTATCTATTTTTTTGCCGTAGGAGGAGACGTGTCGTTTGAGCCTTGACCCGTTAAATGACTAATGACTAAAGACCCCTCCTCGTGACTCCAGAATAGCCGCTGATGAGCTGTCGCTCCTCTACGAGCCGTCCTGGTCTAGGTCTGTGTTGCTGCTTTTGGCATTCAGCCCCTGGTCTGGTCCTATTGGGGTTTCCCCCATTAAGCAAATTAAAGGGGGGCTAGAGCCAGCTCCGTCAGCAGCCAACCGTAATCATGCTAAGTAGCAGAGAGTCTCGCTTACCACATCACTTCCTCCAAGTGTTTAGTTATTACTCCAGAGCAATGACCGTGTTTGGCTCAGCAGAGTCTCTTGGAGAATGCTGACGTGTTTGTTTAAAGAGAGAGAGAGAGAGAGAGAGAGAGTGAGAGAGAGAGAGAGAGAGAGAGAGAGAGAGAGAGAGAGAGAGAGAGAGAGAGAGCCGTGTCAGATTATTTCCATGTCTTTTACATGATTTGGTACTTTAAGAATGAGCAGCTAAATTCAGCAAAAAAATGAATAAACTGAATGAACAGAAGTTGCATCAGCAACCCTATCCTTTATGAAATGAAGAAGAGATGAGTGTTTGTACTTCCTGGCCAAACATATCTCTTCCCTTTAATGTTCACAAAAGAGTTTTTTAGCCCAAACAGACATTAAGACATTAAGTTTGTCCCAGTGAGCCTCACTTTAACGATTGACTAGAGAGGTGAGTGTGTTTAAATCCTCTCAGCCCATTCCCAGTCCAGGCTTCCCCAATTTTCTCAGTTCTCTGTTTTTTCTCTGTTTAGTGCATACATATAAATAAAACTTCTAAAATAAAAATAAAACTTCTAAAATCACGAAAAGAATTCGCACCAGTTTCCTCTCACTTAAAAAACAAACTCCCTTTATCCTTTTTTTTTCTAGCCCACAGCTTTCATTTCTCTTTGTATTCATGACTGGCTTCTCAACCCAGACTCCTGTAAGATGGCCTCCGCTGTGGCTGAGGGGCACTGCAGTAATTACTGTGATCAGTGGAGGAGGAGGTGGCGGAGGAGGAGGAGGAGGAGGAGGAGGAGGAGGCGGAGGAGGAGGAGGAGGACACTGCTCTTATTAAGACCAGGGTCACTTGTTGCTGTCACTGGGATTTTTCCAATTAGCAGGGGAGCGGTTAACCCCATCAGCAGGGCCTGTGGACAGGTGGAGCAGAGCCCTCGGCAGTGCTCCCTCTGCCTCATGGTGTTCCCTGCTGGATGCTGATTAAGGAACCGGGGGAGGAGAACGTGGAACATGGGAGCATGTAGTCCAGCCCTGACCTGATGATCAACGAGGCACATGCACTGTTTTTGCCATAAGGTATTTCTGAGGATTTTCTTTTTTATCCTGTTTTACTGCAGCAATTGTCAAGACTTGGCCCTAGCTTGTGCCGGCTTCTCTGGCTACCAGGGTTCAGGGGCAATAGATCCATGGGAGGGATCACCGCAAAGACGCCTAAAGCTCGCTGTGTGTGTGTGTGTGTGTGTGTCTGTGGCTGTGGCTTTGTGTGTGTGCGTGCAAGTGTGTCTGTGGCTGTGTGAGTGAGTGCGTGTGTGCGAGTGTATGTGTGTACCTGGCTCATGAAGTCCATTGGGTGAGCAGCTTTGGTGAGGAGGCCGTTTGTGTGTGTGTGTGGCTGTGTCTGTGTAAGTGTGTGAGTGCGTGCATGTGTGTGTGTGTGTACCTGGCACATGAAGTCCACTTTTTGAGCAGCTTTGGTGAGGAGGCCGTTTGTGTGTGTGTGTGGCTGTGGCTGTGTAAGTGTGTGAGTGCGTACGCTTGTGTGTGTGTGTACCTGGCACATGAAGTCCACTGGTTGAGCAGCTTTGGTGAGAAGGCTGTGTGTGTGTGTGTTGCTGTGGCTGTGTGAGTGCATGCTTGCGAGTGTGTGTGTGTGTGTGGCTGTGGCTGTGGCTGTGTAAGTGCGTGCGTGCGTGCGAGTGTGTGTGTGTACCTGGCACATGAAGTCCACTGGGTGAGCAGCTTTGGTGAGAAGGCGAGCCACTTCTCCCATGGTGCTGAAGTACTGAAGGTGGGCTTTCCCCTTAACCACGCCCCCACAGTACAGAGTGACACTCACACTCCCAGCAGCAAGGTCTGTCCAACACAGAGTCAGCATTCACATTAATGAAACACACGTGTGTGTGTGTGTGTGTGTGTGTTAACTGGTACATTCACACTGACTGAGAATGTGTGTGTGTGTTACCTAGTGCATTGACACTGAGGGCCTGATTTACTAACATTCGACCGCTGCTTAATCTGCGTTCGCACATTAACGCACAGTGTTTTTGTGCATTTTCCTTGGTATTTTCCTTGGTATATATCAAGCCAGATCTGAGCTGGGCAAACTGTGTTTACTCCGCCCTATATAGGGCCTGATTTACTAACATTGCGACCGCTGCTTAAACTGCGTTCGCACATTAACGCACAGTGTTTTTGCGCATTTTCCGTGGTATTTATTTAGGAAGAGAAAATGAAGCTTCAGCGAAGTGGAGATAGATATATTGGTTCACGTTCGCTCAATCACTGAACCTGATTCAATGTGGG
>NC_137919.1:9268120-9270620 GCF_963457725.1 Sprattus sprattus
TATAATAATAATAATAATAATAGTTCACCTGTCTAGTTTGATGCAGTATGGCAACTTGTGTTTTTTGGTTTTATGCCTTCACATATATATTTTTCATAAATGTACTCATATTAATATCCAGTCATTTATGCCACAACTTGATGCATAAGCAACTGTTGAAGACAAATTGTGCAGAAAAAAAATACAGCAGAAATTTTATATCAAAGACACAGTTTGCAAAACAAGGGAAGCATATATATATGGAAAGCATATATGTCACGCTTTTTGAATTTGTCAATTACCATTCAGTTTCTGGCTGCTTTGAATCTGTTTAACATTGCTGCCATGTCCTTTGATGATGGGCATGAGAGGGTGCTTGTGTGGCTGTGTCTCTTCTGGTGCTAATGGCGGGGGAGATATCTCTAGTGTGTTTACAATGCAGAGAGGGTCACGGAAGAAAAGGCCAACTTCTCTATCGCTAATTAGCCTCTTTTATTTCCTCCAGTGCGGTCCATCCATTAGCATGCATGAATAATGCAGGATCTTCATAGGGAAACAACATTGTGTGTGTGTGTGTGTGTGTGTGTGTGTGCGCGCACGTTTGTGTGTGTGTGAGTGCGTTGAAACCTCTAAGGGGGCCAACGGGCACACGGTAGATATAACTCGCCATTGCGGCTGACCTCCGATCAGTCAGAACCAGGCCGGACATGGGCCGTACACGTGTCAGATGCAGGATAGGACCAGCGGCCGCCTTGTTATGAATTATGTTTGCAAGCACAGGGTTGCGGTATTGCATCCGTGCAACATGCACACAGACGCCAACCCAGAACTGTGCTGTTTCTGTGATATATTATGTGTCATTCTATTCTCACTTCTTGTGATATGATCCATATCAATGGGGGGGGGGGGGGGGGGTTGTTTAGCTCTTTCGCATCCCTCATAAATGTATTAGGGGAGGGGAGGGGGGGCAAATACTGCTAATAAGGCGATTATGTTATAAGAAAAGCCTGTACTGTGTGCAGTGTGGTGATATTACCATTCCAACAATTTTGCCCTGTCGATACAGTCTGCTGAGATCCAGCGTCTTCAAACTGCCCCGAGGTGTTGCTTCACCCATGGTATTACCTGAACGAGCGAGTGGTTTTGACTAGCTTGAAACCTTCAACACATGCTCAAGCTGATCCTGGAGATGTGTACTGTAACCAGCTAACAGCGTGAGATGAAGCCGGGGGAAAAGAAGTGTCAAAAGTGGGGGAATAGAAGTGACGTGCCTGAGAACGCACGAACGAGACCCCCGTCTGACAGGAAGGAAGGCAACGCACAGACAAGATTTCCCGCCTGGCAGGAAGGAAGGTGCTGTCAACCGTTTCAGGCGTGAGGCAATTAGAGCGTGTTTGGACAAAAAGCCCCCCCGTCAAACCACAGCTTTCACTTATCTCATTTTGCAGCTCGTTTTATCTCCCATATGTCTGCAGGAGAAAGAGAACCAGAAACGTCCAGGAACCCAGGAACAGGAACAAAGTGGTGTAGTCCATTACCCTCCTGACCTGAGCTCATTAGGCAGGGACTCCTGGACGGGAACCAAGGGGATCCTCACTGCCTGGAGGTAGTTAGTGGTGCTGTGTCATCAGTCTGACATGGTTCATTAGGGGAGAGGGCGATCACACACACACACACACATGCTCGCACACACACACGCACACACACTCACACGCACGCTCGCACATGCACACGCAGTCACGCATGCACACGCACATGCACACACTCACACTCACATACACACACATGCACAAAAATGCACACACACACAGGTCTGATAATAAAAACTTCAAAACAGAACTCGAACAGAACTTCATCTTTTAACTTAATTTCTTAACTGCCTATCAGTAGACTTAGGGCTAGGGCTGTAGTTGTGCTTCATGTAACAATATGGTTAGAATTAAAGGCGTGCCGTGTTAAGAGTTCAGTTAGCGTTACTGATAGTCGATTGTTAGTTGACAGTTAACAGATGGTTGTAGTGCTACTGCTCATGCTGTACTGCTCTCGGATCGGACTGTTTTGGTCGTGGATCAGGGCTGTATCCATCCTAGACTATTTTATTCTGAAGTCATACGCTTCTGCTCACCTCCAGATTTGCCTCCAGGCTTGTTGACAGATGGACCAAGTTGTTTACGTGTGTAACAAGCCTAATTGGAAATGCAACATGTCTGTCCGAGTTTCTTCTCCTGTCATGTATCGTCATTTAGACATGTTTTTCTTCTGCCGCGAGGCAAGTGTAACTGTTTATTTGAAGGGCTCGTAAACTTCATGCTAATTAAACTTTGTGTACGACAGAGCAATTGTTTCCCAGCTCCCACTGAAATTATCTCGAGTTGTTTTCTTGGCAATTATCGCAGAAAATGTTTGAACAAAATGTAGCCCCTAAAAGCTTTAGTTTCAGAATTGCAAATATGTGGGGAGTGCAGCTGCTGTGGTGATACTGAACAGCTTTGAAAGAGAAGAGGAGAAAACACAGGAGCTC
>NC_137919.1:9275620-9298120 GCF_963457725.1 Sprattus sprattus
GCGAAGTGTGACCAATCTACAGCCCGACAGGTGCCGCCTGCTGCAGGAGCCGTCTGTGTAGCAGGTAATTACATCGCTTAATGTGAGCATGAAATGATATCCAGGCCAGAGCCATGTCATAGTGATGCCGTTGTTCTTGAGTGCAAGGCTGTGTTGTTTGAAAAAGCAACATTATGTAACAGTGGGACCTTGAAATAACAGCTTCAAAATCATTTTGGTGGTACAATGACTTGTAATATGGAGAATGACGTCTGTGCCACTTGCCACAGCATGCTTACATTTACATTTACATTTAGTCATTTAGCAGACACTTTTGTCCAAAGCGACGTACAAGGGAGAGAACAATCAAGCTAAGTGCATTAAAAACCTGGTGTAACAATAAATACTGCTTATAAAACGACATAGAAAGAATAAAAAAGAAGTGCTGGCCTGTTACTGCTTAAGTGCAGGTTAAGCCAAGGTGCCAGTTAGGAAGGGGGGTGCTCTTTGAAGAGTTGGGTCTTCAAGAGCTTCTTAAAGGTAGAGAGGGACGTTCCTGCTCTGGTAGTGCTAGGCAGGTCGTTCCACCAGCGTGGAACTACAACTGAGAATAGTCTGGATGCTTGGTGCACCTGGTATTGCGCTGTAACTTTGGGGTACAGGGGCGCGAGACCTCTCGTGAGAACCATGTAATCCTTTATTACACCATCTCACACAACAACAACTAGACCCATCTGCTAGCTAGAAGAGAAAGCTAGAGCAGTATTCTGTCTATGGACAGAGATGTGATGGGTTTTATTCACTGAACACTTTAAATTACTTTTTGAGCGATGCACTCTACATGAAAGAAGTGTTTCTGTTACACTCTCCCAGCACCATCAACGGCCTTACATTTATGTGTTGTGTTGATTAAATATTCAATTTCAGTTTGCTGTCACGAAGACTTTGTTATAATTTATACATTCTAGGACTGAAAAGGCAAAAGGTGCACAGTCTATATGCAATGCTTTCGTCCACAGTGTCTCGGTAACTGTAAGGACTTGTAAAGACTGTTGTTTATGAAGGGTCTATTCCCAGCTCCCTGGTGTGGCTTACACGTAGACAATGATAACATATGAGGCTGGATTTGTCTCACATCAGGGCCAAGTTCACCCTCTGTCTGGGTGGATGTTAAAACATGGTGACATGAATTCCTTTTGTCCTTTGGGTGTTTGGGTCAAATCTAATTAGCTTGTCTTAATTAAGATATTGAGTTGTTCACAGACTTACATTAGTTTTTTTTCTGCACTGTCATCAAACACTTAAATGTGGCAGTGGGAATGTAAAGGTTTGTCCTTTGTATACTGAATTTTCATGCCTAGAGTTCCAGGAGAACCTGCCCTCCCTATTGGTCAAGCTCAGCACTATCATTGTATCTTAGAGCCAATTGGTGAGCAGCTCAGCACTGTCGTTGTATCTTAGATCTTATTGGCCAGAAGCTCAGCACTTTCATTGTATCTTAAATCTAATTGGCCAGAAGCTCAGCACTATCATAGTATCTTAGATCTTATTGGCCAGAAGCTCAGCACTATCATAGTATCTTAGATCTTATTGGCCAGAAGCTCAGCACTATCATAGTATCTTAGATCTTATTGGCCAGTAGCTCAGCACTATCATAGTATCTTAGATCTTATTGGCCAGAAGCCTCCTTCCCCCACCGCACACCCCCAGAGACCCAGTGTCAGTAGGTGTCCGTAGCTCATAAGGTTCTCTGGCAACCAAACTGATACGAGCCAGAAAGGATGACCTACCGTACACACCACACCCCAGTTCTACAGTGTTCTAATGTTGGAGCGTACGTGAGTATAACACCACACCCCAGTTCTACCGTGTTCTAATGTTGGAGCGTACGTGAGCATAACACCACACCCCAGTTCTACCCTGTTCTAATGTTGGAGCGTACGTGAGCATAACACCACACCCCAGTTCTACCGTGTTCTTATGTTGAAGTGTACATGAGCATAACACCGCACCCCAGATCTACCATGTTCTCATGTTGGAGTTTTTGTCAGCATAACACCGCACCCCAGTTCTACCGTGTTCTTATGTTGAAGTGTACGTGAGCATAACACCGCACCCCAGTTCTACCGTGTTCTTATGTTGAAGTGTACGTGAGCATAACACCACACCCGAGTTCTACCATGTGAGAGAGAGAGGTGTGCTTGTGCGCTTGTGTGTGTGTGCGAGAGAGAGAGAGGTGTGTAAGTGTTGTGTGTGTGTGTGAGAGAGAGAGGTGTGTCTGTGTGCGCTTGTGTGTGTGAGAGAGAGGGAGAGAGAGAGAGAGAGAGAGGTGTGTGTGTGTGTGTTTTGTGTGCGTGTATGTGTATGTGAGAGATAGAGAGAAAGCGCGAGAGAGAGAATGACAGGCATTTCTTCTTAACACCATTAAACGCTCAGAGGAGTGACAGCCCATTTGCCATGTGACTGCTCGCGAAAGCCCTCCTGCTTCAGTGGAGCACAGTAACTGTCCAAATGTTAATTAAGAAAGCCTAGCTGTGAATTTAGGTGCATTTCAATCATATAGTGTTTCAGGACAGCCACATATTCAGACTCATGCCAGATGTAAACATAGGCCACAGATACACTCAAGTATGTGGCATATATTTAGCCAGAACACCATGTAAATAATCTGAATCTGAAATACACACATATGCTACAGATACACATACATGCCACATGTGCACTCTCTGAGAGAGACAGGGATCAAAAGGACTTTAGAACATTGTGCTAAGCTCACTACTCCCTTTAAAACGTTGTGCTAAGCTCACTACTCCCTTTGAAACGTTGTGCTAAGCTCACTAATACCTTTCTGCAGAAACTGTTGGTGATTACTAACATCTCAACCCCTACTGGACCAGTATTCAACGCCTGCCACTAATAAAATCTAAACAGATGCCCGTAGATTGGAACGGGTTTAGCCCAGTCCTGGACCTGAGGTGCCATTTATCCAACAAGCCCGTTCCAGGTCTGGGACAAATGCCAGGCTAGAGTGGGATGCCGTCTGAGAAACCGATGAGGAGGTGCCAGGTCAGAATGAGATGTTATCTTATTCTCTGCTTTGATGATATCGAGAGTCAAAATAATCATGTGGACGAGACCATACTGTGTGGAATAATCCTGTACTGTGTGGATGAGGCCGCACTCTGTGGACGAGACCGTACTCTGTCGACGAGACTGTACTGTGTGGACGAATCACGTACTGTGTGGACTAAACCGTACTGTGTGGACGAATCACGTACTGTGTGGACTAAACCGTACTGTGTGGAGGAATCATGTACTGTGTGGACTAAACCGTACTGTGTGGACTAAACCGTACTGTGTGGACGAATCATGTACTGTGTGGACTAAACCGTACTGTGTGGACTAAACCGTACTGTGTGGACGAATCACGTACTGTGTGGACGAGACCGTACTGTGTGGATGAGACCGTACTGTGTGGACGAATCCCGTACTGTGTTGGCGAGACCGTACTGTGTGGAGGAATCATGTACTGTGTGGACGAATCACGTACTGTGTGGACTAAACCGTACTGTGTGGACGAATCACGTACTGTGTGGACGAGACCGTACTGTGTGGATGAGACCGTACTGTTTAGCCGAGCTCAACTGATGCCCTGAGTAATTCTCATTTTTGCCTCTTTCTCTGTAATGATTATCATTTTAGAGAGATCATTTTTGCTTCTTTCTGTGTCGTGATTTGGTAAGTGTCTCTTTTTAAAGCGATGTTTGGGCTTAACATGAAGAGTGCTGAATCACGAGAGGAGTGTTCCGTTTAAAGAAAGAAGCGATACAAAAATGACGGCGGGGAGGGGTGAAGAGGACATGAGAAGAATACACCAAAAATGGCAACCGAGTGTTGTCCACTCTGTGTTTACTTTGATGCGGTTTGAAGCGCTCTTAACGCCCTCGGGATGACCATCGGGCATGCAGGAGGGAACACAATAACCATAGGAGAGCAGAGCAATTTGCGCAAAATAGGAAACCCAAGTACTCTCATCAACCAGTGGGACTGGCTTTGGCCGGAGTGTGATTAGTCAGAGGGGAGAGAAGCGTTTGGTCCCCAGTAAGTGGACTGTTACTGCACACGTCAAGTTTGGGCATCTGAAAATAAAATGCATGCCAGAGGGAATTGGGGAGCTTTTAGTGCTTTGAGGTAGTTGGCTGGGGTAGTTTGAGTAGTTTGAACAAACCATCCGTTCTCACCGTCTCTCCGTCTCTCCTACACAGCATACAGATTTTTTATGACCAAATTAGATTATAATCCCATCCATAGGATAAACAAACTCAAATAACTGTTCCACACATATAACTCTTGACGGTGATGGTGGGGGCTTCCAGGGGAAGGAGGGCACCAGGACCAAAGTGCGGATGTGTGGACTAGCTGTATGAGGTTATTCTGTGAAGAACCTATTGGGCTCAGGATTGGCTCTTTCTGGTGTCCGAGGAACCAGTGGTAGTCTCCTAAGAGTTCCTTTGGGAATAACGTTGGCTCAATCCAATCCAGCTCCAGGAAAGGGCTGCTGGAGATTGCAATACTGGCGAGAGTGAGTGGTTAGTACATACAAACACATACACACACACACACACACACACACACACACTAACACACACACACACACACACACACACACACACACACACACACACATTCAATCACACATGCAATCACACTTGTGCACACTTCTATCTCTGAGTCCAATCGATTGCATCCATATCAATCCACATCCAAAGACATACACAAAAGGAGCACGTTTCTTCCCACTGTACGTGAACAGGTACTCACTTCTTACTCCTGATACACACACACACACAAACCCCTCCTGTCACTCATGCACACACACACACACACCTCCTGTCACTCATGCACACACACACACACACACCTCCTGTCACTCCACCTCTCTTATATCGGCTGCACTGTTGTTACTTTGCATGAACACACACTCACTTTTGATGTTCTCACACACACAGACACACACACACACACACACACACACTCACACACACGTGCACACACACATACATACACACACACACACACACACACACACTCACACACACACACACACACACACACACACACACACACGTGCATACACATACACATACACACACATATACACACACACACACACACACGTGCATACACATACACATCCACACACACACACACACACACACACACACACACACACACACGCCAGCACGTGCACATGCACACACAAACGTGCACACACACACATATACACACAGAGACCTCCTTCTCCCCCTGCTCCTCTCAGTCTCCTCTGCTCTCTGGTTGCCTCCAGCTCCTCTCGGAGGAGGCTGCCTCTCGTCTCCCTGCCTGCCTAGGCTCCTACCACAGACAAACGCTCCATCCATCATCCTCCTCCCCAATGGTGCTGAATGATAGACAGCCCAGAGCCCCCCAGCACCTCTTACCCAGCCTCTGTAGGGTGTTACTCAGCCTCGGTAGGCCTGAGACCCAGCCTCTGTAGGGTGTAGCCCAGCCTCTGTAGGGTGTAGCCCAGCCTCTGTAGGGTGTAGCCCAGCCTCGGTAGGGTGTAGCCCAGCCTCTGTAGGGTGTAGCCCAGCCTCTGTAGGGTGTAGCCCAGCCTCGGTAGGGTGTAGCCCAGCCTCTGTAGGGTGTAGCCCAGCCTCGGTAGGCCTGAGACCCAACCTCTGTAGGGTGTAGCCCAGCCTCTGTAGGGTGTAGCCCAGCCTCTGTAGGGTGTAGCCCAGCCTCTGTAGGGTGTAGCCCAGCCTCTGTAGGGTGTAGCCCAGCCTCGGTAGGCCTGAGACCCAACCTCTGTAGGGTGTAGCCCAGCCTCTGTAGGGTGTAGCCCAGCCTCTGTAGGGTGTAGCCCAGCCTCTGTAGGGTGTTACTCAGCCTCGGTAGGCCTGAGACCCAGCCTCTGTAGGGTGTAGCCCAGCCTCTGTAGGGTGTAGCCCAGCCTCTGTAGGGTGTTACTCAGCCTTGGTAGGCCTGAGACCCAGCCTCTGTAGGGTGTAGCCCAGCCTCTGTAGGGTGTAGCCCAGCCTCTGTAGGGTGTAGCCCAGCCTCGGTAGGGTGTTACTCAGCCTCGGTAGGCCTGAGACCCAACCTCTGTAGGGTGTAGCCCAGCCTCTGTAGGGTGTAGCCCAGCCTCTGTAGGGTGTAGCCCAGCCTCGGTAGGGTGTAGCCCAGCCTCTGTAGGGTGTAGCCCAGCCTCTGTAGGGTGTAGCCCAGCCTCTGTAGGGTGTTACTCAGCCTCGGTAGGCCTGAGACCCAACCTCTTTAGGGCGTTACTCAGCCTGATTAAGGTGTTACCCAGCATCTGTAGGCAATGAGACCCAGCCTCTGTAGGGCCGCAGTGACCTCATACAGTCTGGGGGGAGGGGTTGGAAGATGTGAAGATGTGTGTGTGTGTGTGTGTGTGCGTGTGTGTGTGTGTTTGAGTGTGTGTGTGTGTGTGTGTGTGTGTGTACGTGTTTGTGTGTGAGTCTGAGATTGAAATGTAAATCAAGTGTAGTGGAGAGGCAGTGTGATTTAGTCACTGTTGTTTGTGATGTGTTTTGGCGTGTATGTCGTGTAGTGAAGGAGGTCCTAGTTTCCTTTGACTGGATGACTGTGTTCTAGGAGCTTCTCTGTCTCCAAATGGGCACTTTTGGTGAGAGTTGTAATTACTGTACCGTACTCCTCGATTACAATGTATCTAGTTTCGTTGTTTGCTTGGTGGTAAAAGGCGTGGTATGTGGCATGTAAGAGGGCCTGTGGTGCATACACACACGTGCACACACACACACACACACACACGTGCGCACACACACACACACACACACACACACACACACACACACACACAGACACGTGCGCACACACACACACACACATACAAACATACGCACACACGTGCACACACGTGCACACACATACACACACACACACACACACACACACACTCAAACACACTCAAACACACACACACACACACACACACACACACACACACAAACTCTCTGAACATGGTGTGGTAAAGAAGGGTTTTGTTGGGCGGTTTTTAACATGTTGATGGGAATGAGTGGTTTTGTTGTAATTATGACCAACAAACCTCACATAGGATACAGAGTGTTTTGAAGACTGCACACCAAATGCCTTTCTCTGTGTGTGTGTGTGTGTGTGTGTGTGTGTGTGTGTGTGTGTGTGTGTGTGTGTGTGTGTGTGTGTGTGTGTGTTTGTTGACTGTCTCCGTCTCTCTATCGATCCCTCTCTCTCTAAGTATCTGTCGATGCTTACCAACCCATCTTTCTTTCTCTCTCTCTCTCTATCCCTCCCTCTCTAATTATCTGTCGATGCTGACCAACCCATCTTTCTCTCTCTCTATCCCTCCCTCTCTAATTATCTGTCGATTCCGTCCTGCCCATCTTTCTCTCTCTCTTTCCCTCCATCTCTCTGTCTCTCTCTCTTTCTCGCTGTCTCTCTCTCTAATCATCTGTCGATGCCGTTCTACCAGTCATTCTTTCTCTCTTTCTCTCCATCTCTCTCTCTCTCTTTCTCTAATTATTTGCCGATACCGTCTTACCCATCTTTCTTTTTTATCTTTCTTACTCAGTTTTTCTCCCCATATTTCTCTCTGTTTTCTTTTCATCATGTACTGCATGTAACTGACTTAGTATCTGTATTCCTTTTGCAATCACTTACTTTCCCTCTCTATCCTGGTCTCTTCTCATCTATCTTTCCATCTTTCTTTCTCCTTTCACTCCCTCCATTTACTGTTTCTATTTGAATTCCTCTACTACACCATGTCTACCACTAGACTCTCTCTTGTTCCTCCCTTTCTTTCTCTTTTCTGTTTGTGTTTCTCTATCTATTTCTCCCTCTTTATCTTTCCCCTCCCTCTCTGTGTTTCTCCTTCTCCATTTTGTCCCTCTCTACCCCACCTTGTCTCTCCCTCCCTCCTACCCCTGTTCCCTGTCTCTGTACCCACACACACACACACATACACAGACACACACACACACACACACACACACACACACACACACACACCCACACACACACACACACACACACACAGACACACACACACACACACACGCACACACACGCACGCACACACACACACACGCACACACACGCACGCACAGGCGCACGCAGCTCTATTCATTGTGTGCATTTGAATGCATCACAGGGAATTGTGTCATCATCAGGGCATTGATTGGATCAAGTGAGGCCACAGCGAGGGGATGCAGGCAGGCCTGATGCTGCTGCTGGTGATGCTGCTGCTGAGACGATGCAGGCAGGCCTGGTGCTGATGCTGATGCTGATGCTGATGCTGATGCTGATGCTGATGCTGATGCTGATGCTTATGCTGATGCTGCCGAGAGGATGCAAGCAGGCCTGATGCTGATGCTGCTGCTGAGAAGATGCAGACAGGCCATATATTGATGCTGCTGCTGATGCTGATGCTGATGCTGCTGAGAGGATGCAGGCAGGCCTGATGCTGATGCTGATTATGCCGAGAGGATGCAGGTAGGCCTGGTGCTGATGCTGCTGTTGCTGCCGAGAGGATGCAGGTAGGCCTGGTGCTGATGCTGCTGTTGCTGCCGAGAGGATGCAGGCAGGCCTGATGCTGATGCTGATGCTGATGCTGATGCTGATGCTGATGCTGATGCTGATGCTGATGCTGATGCTGATGCTGATGCTGCTGCTGCTGCTGCCGAGAGGATGCACGCAGGCCTGATGCTGATGCTGATGCTGATGATGCAGCAGAGAAGATGCAGACAGGCCTGATGCTGATGCTGCCGAGGGGATGCAGGCACACACACATACACACACACACACACACACACACACACACACACACACACACACACACACACACACACACACACACACACACACACACACACACACACACACACACACACACACACACACACACACACACACACACACACACACACACACACACACACACACACACACACACACACACCGAAACTCTCTTATGCTCTCTCTCTCTCTCTCTCACACACATACTTACTCAAACTCTCTTACTCTCTCTTTCTCACACACCCACATGCAATCTCTCTTATACTCTCTCTCTCTCTCACACACACACACACACTCACACACACACACACACACACACACACACACACACACACACACACACACACAATCTCTCTTATACTCTCTCACACACACACACACACACACACACACACACACACAAACACACACGCACGCAAACTCTCTTATACTCTCTATCTCTCACACACACATACTCAAACTCTCTTACTCTCTCTCTCTCTCGCTCTCTCTCTCTCTCACACACGCACACACATACATACTCAAACTCTCTCTCTCTCTCTCTCTTTCTCTCTCTCTCACACACACACACCCACACACTTACCTATTCACTCACTCTTAACCCCTTTCGCACAGACACACACATACACAAACACATATAGAGTAGCGCAGCTTAGAGAAGTACAAACTTTATTGTCAGTTCTTTCCTTGTCAATGTCACGATAACATGCCAACTGAAGTTTGTCATCTCCAACTATTAGTCCATTTTTGCTTTACATGTAAATACAGAAATAGTGCTTATCCTAATATTTGGATAAACATGCATGCCTCATGCAAGATGGCCTGAAGGCAATAAAACACTGCTGTCAAACCATGTTCACTGGTCTCTACGGAAGAGTGTATGTGTGTGTGTATTAGTGGAAATGTGAGAGTACCTGTGTATATGTTTTAGGTGTGTGTATGTGTGTGTGAGAGAGAGAGAGAGACACTGTATGTGTGTGTGTGTTTTCCGATGGCAGGCCATCTGGTGTGTGTGTCGGCGGAAGCTCCTTTATGGCAGCGGAGTGTTTGACGAGCGGTGTGTGTGGCGGCCAGTGTGATTGCTTTAGTGCCCTTAGCGATGACACGGCTTTCCCCGGCGATAGCAATGTGCCTATCAGTGTGTTCTCAGCTCAACGTCCTTCAGAAGGTGGATGACCGCACCACACCACAGCGGCTGGGGCACTGCCAAGTGTACGTGTGTGTGTGTGTGTGTGTGTGTGTGTGTGTGTGTGTGTGTGTGTGAGTGTGGGTGTGAGTGTGAGTGTGTGTGTGTGAGTGTGAGTGTGTGTGTGTGTGGTGTGTGTGTGTCTGCAAATGTCTCTGTCTCACACTCCACACACACACACACACACACACACACACACACACACACTGTGTTGCACTTAACAGGGGAATCCCTGTGCAACTTACAAACCTGAGCAGAATACTGAGGCCGCTATTGTAGCTGTATGTGTGATTTGTGAGTCAGATAATGTGCAGTATGTGCATACTCGTGAGTGTGAGTGTGTGTGTGTGTGTGTGTGTGTTTGTGTGTGTGTTTGTGTGTGTGGTGTGTGTGTGTGTGTGTGTGTGTGTGTGTGTGTGTGTGTGTGAGTGTGAGTGTGAGTGTGTGTGCAGGCGCCCGTGTGTAGCTGTAATCAAGCGGCTGCTGATAGCCAATGACCACAGTGTGCCAGAAAAACACGATAAGAGCAGTCAGACACAATAGTCCCTCCCCCCATTAAACACACACACACACACACACACAGAGACTAGCACACACACACACACACACACACACACACACACACACACAGATAGGCACACATATTCCCTTTCACACACACTCACACACACGCACACACACCTTATTAATGTGTTGGCCTCAGAAGTTGGCTGAAAGACAGTCACACAGCCATGGAAGGCTAAAATAGCTGTTGATGCTTGAAACTCAAACCTTATCCATGATTGTTTTCTATGTTCTTTCATCTGCTCTTTTGTACAAGGTAGACATGGGAGACAGAGGAGACAGAGGGGATAGATGAGACAGAGGAGACAGGTGGGACAGAGGGGAGAGATGAGACAGAGGAGACAGGTGGGACAGAGGGGAGAGATGAGACAGAGGAGACAGGTGGGACAGAGGGGAGAGATGAGACAGAGGAGACAGGTGGGACAGGGAGGAGAGATGAGACAGAGGAGACAGGTGGGACAGAGGGGAGAGATGAGACAGAGGAGACAGGTGGGACAGAGGGGAGAGATGAGACAGAGGAGACAGGTGGGACAGAGGGGAGAGATGAGACAGAGGAGACAGGTGGGACAGAGGGGAGAGATGAGACAGAGGAGACAGGTTGGACAGAGGGGAGAGATGAGACAGAGGAGACAGGTGGGACAGAGGGGAGAGATGAGACAGAGGAGACAGGTTGGACAGAGGGGAGAGATGAGACAGAGGAGACAGGTGGGACAGAGGGGAGAGATGAGACAGAGGAGACAGGTGGGACAGAGGGGAGAGATGAGACAGAGGAGACAGGTGGGACAGAGGGGAGAGATGAGACAGAGGGGAGAGATGAGACAGAGGAGACAGGTGGGACAGAGGGGAGAGATGAGACAGAGGGGAGAGATGAGACAGAGGAGACAGGTGGGACAGAGGGGATAGATGAGACAGAGGAGACAGGTGGGACAGAGGGGAGAGATGAGACAGAGGATACAGGTGGGACAGAGGGGAGAGATGAGACAGAGGAGACAAGTGGGACAGGGAGGAGAGATGAGACAGAGGAGACAGGTGGGACAGAGGGGAGAGATGAGACAGAGGAGACAGGTGGGACAGGGAGGAGAGATGAGACAGAGGAGACAGGTGGGACAGAGGGGAGAGATGAGACAGAGGAGACAGGTGGGACAGAGGGGAGAGATGAGACAGAGGGGAGAGATGAGACAGAGGAGACAGGTGGGACAGAGGGGAGAGATGAGACAGAGGAGACAGGTGGGACAGGGAGGAGACGGGGGAGAGAGGAGACAGGTGGGACAGAGGGGAGAGATGAGACAGAGGAGACAGGTGGGACAGAGGGGAGAGATGAGACAGAGGAGACAGGTGGGACAGAGGGGAGAGATGAGACAGAGGAGACAGGTGGGACAGGGAGGAGAGATGAGACAGAGGAGACAGGTGGGACAGAGGGGAGAGATGAGACAGAGGAGACAGGTGGGACAGGGAGGAGAGATGAGACAGAGGAGACAGGTGGGACAGGGAGGAGACGGGGGACAGAGGAGACAGGTGGGACAGGGAGGAGACGGGGGAGAGTTGAGACGGGGTAGACAGGAGGGAGAGGGTGGAGACGAAGGGGAGAGGGGAAACAGGAGGGACAGAGGAGACATGGGAGACGGCGGAGAGATGAGAGACGGAGGAGAGAGGAGAGATGGAGGAGACGGGGGGACAGAGGAGAGATGGGAGATGAAGGAGAGATGAGAGATAAAGGAGACGGGGGGACAGAGGAGAGATGGGAGATGAAGGAGAGATGAGAGATGGAGGAGACTGGGGGACAGAGGAGAGATGGGAGATGAAGGAGAGATGAGAGATAAAGGAGACGGGGGGACAGAGGAGAAGGGGCTGAAGGCTTCTATGAGTCCTCCAGCTGCTCTGGAAAATGCCCATGAAATGGCTTCTCATTAGATTGGCCAGCCCTCTTAAGCTGATGGACAACCATTTAACATGGGGATCAATACGCTGCATTCTCCCACTGAGAGCTGCACTCATAGTACACAGACATATGTGTGTGTGTGTGTGTGTGTGTGTGTGTGTGTGTGTGTGTGTGTGTGTGTGTGTGTGTATGTGTGTGTATGTGTGTGTGTGTGTGTGTGTGTGTGTGTGTGTGTGTGTGTGTGTGTGTGTGTGTGTGTGTGTGTGTGTGTGTGTGTGTGTGTGTGTGTGTGTGTGTGCCATCAGTGCTCTCCTTAACCAGTCATGAAAATGACGTTTGTTTTCTACTGGGCTGAACTTTGATAAATGACAAGTGGCTCTTCATGGAGTCTGCCAGGAAAGAGCGCGGCTGCAAGAAGATTACATGCAGTACACATTAACGAATGAATGTATGTTGCTACCTGTTGCAGCCTGAACTGTATAGCATTACTTTCACTTTCTCTCTATCTCTTTCTCTATCTGTGTGTGTGTGTGTGTGTGTGTGTGTGTGTGTGTGTGTGTGTGTGTGTGTGTGTGTGTGTGTGTATCTGTCTGTGTGTTTGTATCTGTGTTAATGTTTGTGTGGAGAAGTGCAGACATACTGCACACTGGGGCCCTAGTTTTGCTGTGCATGCCCAAAAGCTCATTTAATCATTTAGCTAATTCCTTAACAAGAGCAAGATTCTAAGCAAAGGTAGGGTTTGATCCAATCATTGTGATTGGGCGATAAAGAATTACTTAATTGCAACATCTACAAATGAATCATTTATTCATGATTCCGCTGTGAAATGAGCAAATATAGGTTTCCCTGTCTGTTCTCAGTGCGTAGTGTGTGTGTGTGTGTTGTTGCTGATGCGCGTGTGTGTGTCTGCGTGTGTGTGTAGTTGGTGATGTGCGATGCTCTGTTTGTGGTGCTCGTTGCCCTATGAAATTAGGGCCCAAAGTCTACTAGGAAAGAACAAAGACATACATAGAGTGCCAACAAATGAATTAACATTGCTGACTGAACATTATGTGTAGGATCTTTTACTTTCTCTATATGTATGTGTGTGTGTAGCTGTCTGTCTGTCTGTCTGTCTGTTTGTGTGCGTGTAGTTGCTGATGTGTGTGCATGTGTGTGTGTATGCGTGTGTGTGTGTGTAGTTGCTGATGTGCATGTGTGTGTGTGTGTGTGTGTGTGTGTGTGTGTGTATGTGTGTGTACTTGCATCTTTATGATCTTGCATCTTCAGGAATGATTGACTCTTTGAGTGTCTGATTAATGCAATATGTGGCCATCAGTAAGAGCTTCACTACTGATAACAATGGGTCTGTGTGTGTGTGTGTGTGTCTGTGTGTATGTGTGTTTGTGTGTGTGTGTGTGTTCAATCCAAGTTGAACTGTAAACTTCTACAGGTGTGATGTTTGCTCATGCATATCTACAGGACAGACTGATAGACAGTAAGACACACACACACACACTCACACACAGACACACCCATCATGTTACATAATGTGCACCTCCCTATTGACAGACCTAGTAAAGATGTCTGTGGGCCTGTATCTTAGGGTAAACGTTGTCCTCCACACACACACACTCACACTCACACTCACACTCACACTCACACTCACACTCACACTCACATTCACACTCACACTCACACTCACACTCACACTCACACTCACACTCACACTCACACTCACACTCACACTCACACTCACACTCACACTCGCACTCGCACTCGCACTCGCACTCACACTCACACTCACACTCACACTCACACTCAAACAGGTTTGAAGCTGTCTTTAGGCCTGTATCCTAAGGTCAGTGTCCTTCGACTGCATGTCTACTGTTGTCCCATCTGAGTTTTTAGATCCGGGGGTAGGGTGTGTATGTCCGGACTCCATGTCACTGTTGACTTCAGATGATATCTGTTATGATTGATACAGCACAAGTGTAAAGTCCGCCTCTGGCAGGGGTTGAAATGGAGACATGGACACTTAATGCCATGAAAGTGTAAATATTTGACATCAGTCATTCGGTATTTATTTTCAAAATCTCATGTTATTGTATTGCTGGGCGTGCTGCTGAGGGCTAGCATGAGATCAATCAATTGATAATGGAATGAATGGAATCAATACATTTACAGTTTCCTGGGGCAGTAGTTTACAGTGAACGCTGCATATGTGATTGCTACTAATGTAAGGAGGAGATCTTATTTACAGTGGCACTTGCATGCACACACACACACGCACGCACACACACACACACACACACACACACTGATGGAACTGGAATTATTGTTATTATTATAGGTAAAGATGTACTTCTCTGTATCTACAACTCACTCTGAACGTATACTACGTCTGTCTCTCACTGAGATCCAATGCAAATGACATGTGACCCTCCCCCCCCCTCTTCCTGCTAGAGGCCTTGTGTCCTGGCATCCCCATCCCCCCATAGGTGACCCTGTCAATGTATCCCACCCCCCCTTCTCTTTGTATAAAACCTGATAGCATACTGCATCAGGATAGACCGTTCTTGAACCAACAGCGAGAGGGGTCTCCATGCTGCAATACAAGCCAACTGAAACTGACTCTGCCTCTGGTCTATTCTTCAACTTTAGCGTGCTTTATTAATATTCTATTAGATGGTCCTTCGCAAAGCCGGGAGTTATTAACTCTCAGAAACAGCAGAGAATACAAGCCGACGCTTCAAAAACTTTGAACGGAGACAGGTAAGCTTTTTAGCATCTTTCTGTGTACAGAGGTTGTGTGGGGGTGAGAGACAGAGCAATTTCATAAATATATAGCACTTAATTCAGCCTCAACTCTTTACATATCCAGCGCTAAGCGTAAAGTGCACAGGCATCGGCCAGTTTAAACCAGAAATTAACAACGTTATCGTTCCGGACGTTGTACTAGGATCGTGACTGTAGCGCGTGTTTTAGGTTAAACACTGTGCCGCGCGGACTAGTAAACGTGATCGAGGCGTGTTTTACATACACAGTCTCAGACGTTTTTATCATTCGGCGTTTAGTAGACCTATGCATTTTTAAAAGCACTGTGTCGGCGCTGTTATTGGGAAGGCACGAGTGCGAGACGAACTGTGTCTTGGGAGCGGCATTGGCTCTGTTTGTAACGCTTTACAAATTGAGAAGTCTACCATTGTAAGCTTTCGGTTTAATAAACTTGGTACTGTACGGATATGAAAGAGGTCTCTCATCTGCTTAACCGGCCTCTGCACATAGAAAAAGTCCCGTTCGCTATAATTGACTTATACTATTCATTATAAGGACCAGGAAGAGTCGGTTTCGGTTGGTTTGTTTCAGCGTGATAACACACACACACATATCATGAAACCGTTTTTTACATGTGTGGCAAGATTACGTGTCATAATGCAGCGTGACAAACTCCCTCTACAAATCTTTCTTCACACACAACACGCAAACACGCCCACACTCACTCTCACATTCCCCCCCCCCCCCCCCCCCCACACACACACACACATTGATTAACCCTAGCAGGCACCCGTGGAGATGTGAGTGAGTTATAGCTCTCAGTAAGGTGTTTACTGAGGCCCTGGCCTCTGCTACTTGGCCCCATAGTCAGAATTAAACCAATGGGATTCTGAGCCCAAGCCTGATGTTGACACACACACACACACACACACACACACACACACACACACACACACACACAGACACACACACCACACAGATGCACACACACAGCTACTGTAATATCAGCCTGCTGTGTGATGAATGCTAGCCCCTATCCATCTCCTGATACTGATGTTACATTGAGTCACAGTCTGACACACACATGCACATACACACACACTCAGAGAGAAACTATTCAGCTCGGGTTTTCATTTTTTTTTTTTCAATCCATCCATGAGATACTAGCAGGGTTAATCACACACACACACACACACACACACACACACACACACACACACACACACACACACACACACACACACATGCAAATGGGTGATGCCAGCAGGAAAGATTGTCACATTGGTTTATGGAAGGATACCTGTTATATGTGTTCCTACCAAAGTGATGTTCCATATGGTAAGCGAACATGAAGTAACCCATGGTGGCATCTGTGACGTGTTTTCTTCAGGCGTTCAACCATGTCATGCCTGTACTAGATACATTACAGCTGGGGGATGTGCTCCAATACTGACTGGTGTCCATGGTGATGAGTGCTGTGGAGATCGGTAAAGCTCTATGACTGCAGAAGAACTGACCTCGGTAAAGTAGTCATGACTGCAGAAGAACAGACCTCAGTATAAAGTTCTATGACTGCAGAAGAACAGACCTCGGTAAAGCAGTCAGGACAGCAGAAGAACAGACCTCGGTCAAGCTCTATGACTGCAGAAGAACAGACCTTGGTAAACCGGGCAGTCATGCTGTCAGCTGGTGGAAATGCCTGCTTTGTCTCACATATTGGCTCTTCTGTCTATATTTCTTTCTCTCTCTCTCTCTCTCTCTCTGTCTGTCTGTGTGTGTGTGTGTCTCTCTCTGTCTATCTGTCTGTATGTCTCTCTCTGTCTATCTCTCTGTCTGTCTATCTGTGTCTCTCTCTCTGTCTGTCTGTCGGTGTGTGTCTTTCTCTCTCTGTCTATCTATCTGGCTGTGTGTCTCTCTCTCTGTCATTACCGCAGAAGAAAAGTCTTTGTGTCCTTTCCTCTTTCCATTCATGCTATGGCGAACAGAATTCCTCTGGCAAGTAGGAGTATAAAGCATGAATGAGACGAAGGAATGGTTGAAGTATGGGTGTGCTTACACAGCTCAGGCTTGTGTCAGTATTGGTACAAAGTTTGATGTTTTGACAAGCATGACAAGAACATCGCTGTCACCTGACCCTGGAGTACAGTGATGTTTCTGTTGTTTGCACTGAACCCTTACGGTTCAATTAGTCTTTGAAAAAGAGAGAAAGGTGTATGTCTCTAGAGACACATTTCTAAGAAGGCGGATGCTATTTGTGGTTTGTTTGATGGAAGTGAGACTGAAGGAATTAACTCAGAATGTTTACTGTCACATGACTCTCTCTGGGCAGATATTATGCTCTCTTCACATCATCACAGTATCTGCTTCTTAGAGCCCAATGCTATATGGCCACCTTTTGTGTTTTTGTTCTGAACACAGCATTAGGATTGGAGAGTTCCTAGATAAGAGCAGGCTCTGGGTCAGATATGGCACAGGTCCGGCCCAGTGTCAGTCACCCAGTGACCGATAGGCACAGGTGTAATCGCAGGTATACGCATGTATACGGAGTATACCAGTGACCGATAGGCGCAGGTGTAGTCGCAGGTATACGCAGGTATACGGAGTATACCCACTTATTTATCCTGACGTTTATCCCGTGCTGTATGGGCTGCTTAAAAAAATTGCAAAATTAAGAGTACTTCTCCAGGGACCACTTCACCACTGCCTATAGGGCTATCCTTCAGAGAGACTTATCAGTTACACCTATCTCCACAAACTACATCATGTTTCAGAACACGAAGTTTACTCGAGGAAAATAAGCCGGCCAAGCTAACAATAACACCATGGAATGGCACTGCTGAAAGGGAGGAATTCATGTTGTTGTTTTTCCATATGGTAGCCTGGCAGCATGTATTTTGAATGCATGCATGTATATATGTATTACAAATTGATTCCTGTTGTTGACTGGTTTTACAGTTATTTTGCGTATTTATTAGGTCTTCATTATATTGTCCTAAATGGATAAGGTGTTTAATTACGCATTTCTTACACGCATGTTAGGGCGAGAAATTGTGACATAATGTTGTAATTTCGTTTTCTTGCAGGCTATTCAGTTTAGGATTAGTGCTCGCACAGAATAGCCTAGTTTGTGCATTAGACTGGAAACATTGAGACATTGACAGCGGATGAACTGAGGAAGCCATTGTTATTCACGGGGATTGAAATAATGAGCGAATCGAGTTAATTTGTCTGTACTGGCAGGCATGCTAATCCCATTTATTTGCGTCCCTAGTGTAGCCCAGTTGGACAATCCATAGCCGCTGGCCACGGGCGTGTCTTCGTGTAAACTCCAGGCCTGCATATCTTTCTACTGAAAAGTGCAATCTCTCAGTTTAACTCGACTTTTAATAGAAAAAGTATGATGCTGGAGTTTGGAGTCACCATACAAAACTATCACACGGCGAGCGGTCAATGGGGTAAAAGAAATACACACACACACACACACACGCACGCACACACGCACACACGCACACACACACACACACACACACACACACACACACACACACACACACACACACACACACACACACACTGTTCTCCAATGGGAACTCAGCAGTTGCGAAGAGCAGAGATCTGTCCAATTGATACTCCGCTGGCGGGAGGGGCCGACGCCACTCCAATGCACACTCAGTAGTTATGAAGTGATTGACACATGGTTTCCTCCAGTGTGGAGAGGGGGGCGTGGCCCTGCGTGGCCCTGATGTTAGGTTGAGCCAGTCTCGGAGAAACCTGTTTCACGTCTGCTGTAAATCACACTGAGCCCACAGTACCAGCGCTGAAATTTGTTACCTTGTTGCGAGTATTTTTGGCGAGCGATAGCAGCAAGTGATATCACCGCAGTCTGCCGTTTGGGAGAAGAGAGTAGAGTTGTTGAGCAAGGACTTAACGTTTCGCTGGATCGTTTTCAGGCACAGTTCAACTATAAGTGCATATTTATAATTCAGTGGAAATGTCTGAAAACAAGCAGGATGATGAGCCAAAGTTATCTACGACAGAGCGGGCGGTCAAATGTGAGTATTCTTGCTCTACGTACGCGATCGGCAGGGTTTTCTTGGCTATTTAAAGTGCAAAATGGTTTTAATGTGAGTTGCAAACGTGTCTGTCCCCAGCACTGCGCACTGACTGGTAAAGATCTGTAATATGTGTGTTTGGTTGGAGAGGAAAAAGGGTGTTAGCCGGCTGGATTAGTAAAAGTAGGAAGTAAAGGTAGTTATTGAGTGATCGAGTTGCAGTGACAAGTCTGTTGCTAGGAACTTGTCACGTTTCGATACAAATTGATAAAAAAAACCCTATTCAGCTATATGCAATTATTTATAAACATCCCATATGTGTATGATTAACGCTACGTAGTTTTTTCGCGGAGTTGGACAGGGGGGGATCTGACGCGGTCGTACGATGCATGAGCAACATTGCACAATTTAGTCTTGCATGTCACAACCACCACTTCTTATATGACGCCCAAGTTGAATGCATTGAGTTTACCCCCCCCCCCCCCCCCCCCCCCCCCCCCCCAGACACTGTTGACATTGTAGCGCTAGTGAATTCGTATCCAAACGAGCCCCCTCTCTATGAAGTGTCTACCTTTCCAGCTGTCGACCCTAGCCTGCGTGCTCACTGTTGTGATGCAATTCTCTGCTCCCCTCTTTGTTCCTCGTCTGCTGGAAGGGCAACCTGAGGATCCTTAATCGTAACTGTCTGTACTTTTTCTCGCATCATCGACAGAAAACGTGGAAAGAGCCTCGCCGCTCCGCCACAGAATGCCAAACTGTTACCCCTGCGAAGCATTGCACAAAGAAGTGTCATATTAATCTCAGAATGACAGTTAAACCTTGCGGACTGCAACGGTGGCCGTCATTTACATAGAAAGGCACTTATCAGAGCCGCATTCATACTTGCTGGGTGGTGGATATGGAAATAGTCTGCATAATTGACCATCAGCCTCCACCTACACGGACTGTATGGTGCGGGCTGTGCAGTAGTTATGGCCGTTTCTCTGGCGCTTTTACCGTGGACCTTCATTCAGCCAAGGTTTGACTGCTGTCCGGCCGGCCAGCCGCCCATGCAGGGTCTTAGCAGGTGTCTGATTTTAATTATAAAGTGCATGTGATGTCGTAGAGGCCGTCTAATAGGTAGCGCTGCTTATATTTAGTGTGTCAATGTGTCTAATTCAGTCTGACATTTAGCAGTGCATTCATGGGCACACTATGTCGTCCACGACAACTCACTCACTCACTCTCACTCTCACAAACACACACACACACACATGTCGTGACACAGGCACTACACATGTCCACCATGACCAGTGCAGTCCTGTGCTGTCAGTTGATATGAGCAGTTGAACTGTGACCCTCTGCATGTACAGATTTCTTCTTCTCTTTCTCCCTCCCTCTCTCTCCCTCCTACCCTCTTCCCCTTCTGTCTCCCTCTCTCTCTCTCCCCCTTCCCTCTTTCTCTATTACTCTCTCTCCCTGCCCCCTCCCTTGCTCTCTATTCCTTCCCTCTCTCTCCTAACCTCTTTCCCTCTTCTCTCTCTCCGTCTCCCTCCCTCTCTCCATTTCCCTCCCTCCCTCCTTCTCTCTCCCTCCTGTTCGCTCTCTCTCTCTCTCTATCCCTCCCTCTCCCTGTGTGAGGCTCCCTTCTCTGGTGTGTTGCTGTGGGGAGCTGGCTAGAGGGAACCCTGCTCTGGCGTGGAGCTGTCGGGAGCACACACACACACACACGCACACACACACACACACACACACACACACACACACACACACACACACACACACACACACACACACACACACACAGAGAGAGAGAGAGAGGGAACCCTGTTAAATATTTCAGCTGAGTGGTAGCACAGTGCATCAACCTTGATGGGAGAAGCCTACAGTAATGGGCGTGGAGCTCACAAGCATTTCCACAAGGACCCGTTAGTGTGTGTGTATGTGTGTGTATGTGTGTGTGTGTGTGTGTGTGTGTGTGAGTGAGAGTGTGATAGAGGAACAGGGCGTGGCGCCTGTATGTGTACATGTGAGAAGCTGACTGTGGGTTTGTGTGTATGTGAAGCGGCAGTGGTGTGTTTGTGTGTGTGTGTGTGTGTGTGTGCGTGTGTCTGTGTGTCTGTGTGTGTTTGTGTGTGTGTGTGATAGGGGGGTAGGGAGAATGTCTGGGGCATTCCTGCATCACTCAAGAGTTCCTCTCAGTCCAGACAGATCCACTGTGTGGTGAGGAGGACTAAAACACCATCTTACTCTGTGTGTGTGTGTGTGTGTGTGTGTGTGTGTGTGTGTGTACTCCTTCTCCTCCTGTCAGGCGTCCAGAAAAGAAGAAAAAGACATAAAATGCTCGTCTTTTAATCACGCTTGTCTTGTCTTCATTCTGCTCTCTCACATTTCTGTGTGTAACACGAGACGTTCACGCCAGTGTTATATGCTGATGCATCAGACGTGATGGTGTGACAGCTGTAGGCAGTGAGGTGTAGAGGAGGAGTAGGAGAAGAGGAGGAGGAGGAGGAGAAGAAGAAGAGGAGGTTGTTCTGCTTCCTGTCACTGAGATTGGGCATCTTTATTTTGTTTTTCATGCTCAAGTTTGTCCCACATTCAGCTCAACAGTACAGGGGCTTTTGGAAAGCTACTTAGCAATGAAGCATGTTTGTGTGTGTGTGTGTGTGTGTGTGTGTGTGTGTGTGTGTGTGTGTGTGTGTATACGTGTTTATGGTTGTGTGTTTGTGAGTGCACACTCGTATGGGTGTGTACGATGTGTGTATGCGTGTTTATGGTTGTTTGTGTGTTTGTGCACATTCAAATGGGTGTGTATGGTGTGTGTGTGTGGGTGTCTGTGTGTGTGTGTGTGTGTGTTGGGTGGGGAGAAGAAGGACTGTGTGCTGAATCACTTTTGTAAGGTCGGCCATCAAATGAAAAAAAGAGAGATGGAGTTGTTTGTTCAGCTGGTGGAAATGCGTGTCCTTTGTTTGCGCATGTTGTCCTCTCCGGCTGGCCGTAGTGGCTCATTTTCAGAGCGTAGTGCCCGTGATGGCGTATCTCACTTTCTCTCTTTTTCTGTTCTTCTCTCTGTTTTCTCTCGGTCTCTCTTTGTCAAGTTCTTTCTCTTTTTGTCTCTCTCTCTTTCTATCTATCTATCTCTCTGTGTCACAATCTCTATCCCCGTATCAGTCTGTCTCTCTGTCAATCTGTCTGTTTGTGTCTGTCGGTCTGTCTGACTCTCTCTCTCTCTCTCTCTCTCTCTCTCTCTC
>NC_137919.1:9308120-9315620 GCF_963457725.1 Sprattus sprattus
TACTATTTGTTCTGCTGTTGTGAGAAGGGTCTTCAGAGAGAGAGAAAGAGAGAGAGAAAGAGAGAGGGAGAAAGAGAGAGAGAGAGAGACAGAGAGAACGAGAGAGGGAGAAAGAGAGAGAGATGTTCTTTAGTATTATGTTAGAAGATGCAGTGAATATTTTGACAAGCACAGACCAGAACTCCTTTTCTCATTATGGTTCTCTGTCATTGGGAGTAGGTTTGAATTCTGTTGACACACACGTCAAGCACTATGAGCATTGTAAAATGTGCAGCTGTTTGGGAGATGATGGTCACTATTGCAAAAGACTGAAAGAGCGAGTGTATGTTTGTCTGTGTGTGTGTGTGTGTGGGTGGGTGTTTGTTGTCGAGATGGTGGGTGCAGTTCTGAGCAAAACAGAGGAGAGTAAACCCCAAGGTGGATGACTGTGTGTGTGTGTGTGTGTGTGTGTGTGTGTGTGTGTGTGTGAGAGAGACTCCACACCTCCCATGGTTGTGTGTGTGGTGGTGGTGGGGGGGGGGGGGGTCATACCTGCCTTACAGAATGCCTTTGGAATGTGGAGTGTGGTTGTAGGCGCTGGTGTATGTGGCTGTTTTGCTGTATTTGTGTGTGTGAATAGATGAATATCAGTAGGCTGATATGGTCTGTTTCTCTGAGTCTTCGTTAGCAAATCTGTTTGTATAAAATGTGAAAATGATTTATGATGTATGTGTGTTTGTGTCTCCCTCTCTCTCTCTCTCTCTCTCTCTGTAGGTGTGTGTGTGTGTGTGTGTGTGTGTGTGTGTGTGTGTGTGTGTGTGTGTTAGAAGGATAATCTCTGAAGGCTTGTTTTGCACTGGGCTGGTGATCCTAGGAGATAGGGTCTTTTGAGAGTTTGTGTGTGTGTGTGTGTCTCAGGAGATAGGGACTCTTGAGAGTGTGTGTGTATGTGTGTGTCTCCCAGGAGATATGCACTCTGAGAGTCTTTGTAAGGAGTCTGGGGACAAGGAGGCCAAGGGGAGTGATTCTGTAGGGAGCATGTGTTTATGGGGTGAGAGTGAATTGAGACTTATTGGACACTTGCTGTTTGTTCATATGTGTGTTTATATGTCACTGTTCGTGTGTGAGTGTGTGTGTGTGTGTGTGACTGTGTGTGTGTGTGTGTGTGTGTGTGTGTGTGTGTGTGTGTGTGTCTGTGTCTGTGTGTGTGTGTGTGTGTGTGTGTGTCTGTATGTCTGTGTGTGTGTGTGTCTTTTGTCCATAGTAACAGCTCTGATACCCTCTCATGGGGGAACCTGTTTACTCCAATTGCTTGGTGAGTCTGTGTGTGTGTGAGAGTCTGTGTGTGTGTGTGAGTGTGTGTGTGTGTGTGTGTGTGTGTGTGTGTGTGTGAGAGAGTGTGTGTGTGAGAGTCTGTGTGTGTGTGTGTGAGTGAGTACTGTGGTATCCCTGTCTCCAAGGGGTACCTCTGTCTTTTTGAACACTCTCACACACACACACACACACACAGACAGAGACAGACACAGAGAGAGAAACAAACACACACACAAGCTCTAAGATATGTAGACAAAAAGATAGACGCACACACACACACACACACACACACACACACACACACACACACACACACACACACACACACACACACACACACAGGCTCATACCCTGAAGGAGCTTTGCTGTAACCACTTCAGAACTGCTGCATGTCCAGTCGCGAGCGCTGTGTGTGCAGCAAGGGGTGTGTGTGTTTGTGTGTGTGTGTGTGTGTGTGTGGGTGTCTGTCTGTTGCGGACTGCTGCATTTTCCTATTTCCAACGGTAGAGATAGTTTATCTGACTCAGGCTCCCGTGTATTAGTGAAGAGCACCAATCTGATGAACTGGTGTTGAGTGTGTGCATGTCTGTGTGTGTCTGTGTATGTACTGTATGTACCCACCTGAATGCAGTTAGGAGTAGGTGTGTACATTCTCTGTCACACACACACACACATATACACACACACACACACACACACACACACACACACACACACACACACACACACACACACACACACACACACACACACACACAGAAAAAGACATACATAACACATTCTCACACATTCTCCCATGCAACATTCACACAAGATAAACACACACACACAAACACACACACACACACACACAAACATACACACACACACACACACACACACACACACACAGATGTACACACACATACAATGAAAAAGCATTAATCAGATAGTCCAGGAACAGTTCTCTTGCTTGTTATAGACCTGCACACACACACAATTACATGCCTTTATTAGAGGCTACTGAGAGAGTGTTTGAGTTTGTGTGTGTTTGAGTGTGTGTCTGTGTGTGTGTGTGTGTTTGTGTGCGAGTGTGTGTCTCCCTGTGTGTGTGTGTGTGTGTGTGTGTGTGTGTGTGTGTGTGTGTATGTGTGTGTGTGTGTTTGCATTCGCTAAGGGTGTGAATGTATGTGCAGGTGCATGTTGTGAATAAAGAAGCCTTTTCAATGTGTGGCTCCCCTGAAACCTGCATGCTTCACTAATGACAGCGGGCAGCAGTCTCACACACACACACACACACACACACACACACACACACACACACACACACACACATACACACACACGCACACACATACACACACATATGAACAGAGTTTGCTTTACCTTGCTGTTGTGGAAATGTTTCACTAATGACCAGCTGCAATCAGGAAATGTGTTCGTATAATGCCATAATGCCACAAGGTATAATTGTGGAGACGTGTGTGTTTATGTATGCCTATGGGCATGTGTGTGTGGGCACAGGTGTGGACCTGTTCATATGTGTGCCAGTGTGAAAGAAAATGTGTTTGTTTGTGTGGGAATATAAAAAGGCCTAACTGTGTGCTTGTGCGTGTCTGTGTGAGACAGAGAGAGAGAATAGAAGTATGTGTGTGTGTGTGTGTGTGTGTGTGTGTGTGTGTGAGATGCAGCTCTGCGTTGTTTGCTTAAATCAGGACTTCTGTGGTATGATGTGAGCTGGAATGTGATGGTGATGGTGATGGTGATTATGGAGCTGGTGGTGTTGGTGGTGATTATGCTGTTGATGCTGATGCTGATGGTGCTGATGGTGGTGGTGAGGTTGATGCTGATGCTGAGGGGGATTGTGCTCTGGGGTGTCTGACTAATGACTCTGACTAGGCAGGGATGGACAAAAGACCCGACAGGAAGTTTTTCTCAAATGGAGCTGCATTGTGTGTGTGTGTGTGTGTGTGTGTGTGTGTGTGTGTGCATGTGAGTGTGTATGTGTGTGTGTGTGTGTGAGTGTGTGCATGTGAGTGTGTGTGTGAGTGTGTGTGTGTGTGAGTGTGTGTGAGTGTGTGTGTGTGTGAGTGTGTGTGTGTGTGTGTGTGTGTGTGTGTGTGTGTGTGCATGTGAGTGTGTGCGTGTGTGTGTGTGCGTGTGAGTGTGTGTGTGTGTGCGTGTGTGTGTGTGCGTGTGAGTGTGTGCGTGTGAGTGTGTGCGTGTGAGTGTGTGCATGTGAGTGTGTGCATGTGAGTGTGTGTGTGTGTGTGCGTGTGAGTGTGTGCGTGTGAGTGTGTGCGTGTGAGTGTGTGTGTTTGTGTGCGTGTGAGTGTGTGTGAGTGTGTGTGTGTGTGTCTGCGTGCTGTTATACTGCTGCCCTTGCTGTTTGTTCGATCAGCTGAGCAGAATATCTGCTCAATTGTCCACACACACTTTCCATGTGTGTGTGTGTGCCTGTGGGATTGTGTGTGTGTTTTCTCGCCTTTTGACATGGCCCCTCCTGAATGACGAGCTGATAGACAGGTATTCTCAATAGCCATTTTATAACGATAAAAAACTAAAACATTAACAAACAGATAGGCAGTGAACATGTAAGGCTGGTCGTTCGTATCACAGAAGCGATTGCACACCTAAGCGATCCCTCTTCTTATTTTCTGTCCCATTAAACTCCTACTCAAGACCCGTCCTTGAGATCCTGCTGAGAAGGAAAAAATACCTGAAAATGATTCAAATTCGCTTATTCTTTCTCCGTCGCTTGTCTTGATATACCTGCTCTCAAAGGAGAATTGTGTGTGTGTGTGTGTGTCAGAGAGTGAGAGAGAGAGAGAAAGAGAGGGAACAAGAGAGAAAGTGAGAGAGAGTATGTAAATCAGTTGCACTAGAACCATCTCATTTAATAGAAAGAAGTAGTGTGTATAGAAGCAGGAGCCTCAGCCCACCCTGTTCACACACTCTCCCCTGCCTTCAGCTCATGCTATAGAGACGACCCACCCTGTTCTCACACACTCCCCTGTTCTCACACACTCCCCTGCCTTCAGCTCATGCTATAGAGATGATCCACCCTTTGCTCACACACTCCCCTGAACTCACACACTCCCCTGCCTTCAGCTCATGCTATAGAGATGATCCACCCTTTGCTCACACACTCCCCTGAACTCACACACTCTCCTGCCTTAAGCACATGCTATAGAGACGACCCACCCTGTGCTCACACACTCCCCTGTGCTCACACACTCCCCTGTACTCACACACTTCCATACGCTCACACACTCCCAAACGCTCACACACTCCCCTGTGCTCACACACTCCCCTGTGCTCACACACTCCCATGTTCTCACACACTCCCCTACGCTCACACACTCCCCTGTGCTCACACACTCCCCTGTGCTCACACACTCCCCTGTACTCACACACTCCCAAACGCTCACACACTCCCCTGTTCTCACACACTCCCATACGCTCACACACTCCCCTACGCTCACACACTCCCCTGTGCTCACACACTCCCCTGTGCTCACACACTCCCCTGTTCTCACACACTCCCCTGTACTCACACACTCCCCTGTACTCACACACTCTCCAGCCTTAAGCACATGCCATAGAGACAACCACCCTGTGCTCACACACTCTCCTGCTTTCAGCTCATGCTATAGATATCCACCCTGTTCTCACACACTCTCCTCTCTTCAGCACCTGATCTAGAGATGCCTCTGTGCTCTTGGACAGCACACACAACACAGCAGGAGGCCAGGGGGAGGCAGCCGTCGTAAAGACAGGGTGGCCTCATCACAGCATTGAAGAAACATGCATGCTTTATTTGGCATCATGCGCTTGTGCAGTTTGGAGACTAGACTCCTTCACACTGTGATGATTATGGTATCAGAGTGATGGGTTGCTGTTATTAGTTGCTGTTAGAGCGTGCGGATTGGTTACTCTGAGAGCATGTGGATTGGTTGATCTGAGAGCGTGCGGATTGGTTACTCTGAGAGCATGTGGATTGGTTGATCTTAGAGCGTGTGGATTGGTTGCTGTTAGAGCGTGTGGATTGGTTGCTCTGAGAGCGTGTGGATTGGTTGCTGTTAGAGCGTGTGGATTGGTTGCTGTTAGAGTGTGTGGATTGGTTGATCTGAGAGCGTGTGGATTGGTTGCTGTTAGAGCGTGTGGATTGGTTGCTGTTAGAGCGTGTGGATTGGTTGCTGTTAGAGCGTGTGGATTGGTTGCTGTTAGAGCGTGTGGATTGGTTGATCTGAGAGCGTGTGGATTGGTTGCTGTTAGAGCGTGTGGATTGGTTGCTCTGAGAGCGCTTGGATTGGTTGCTTTGAAGACAGTGGTGTATCACTGATCTGGACTTCGTTTGTAGGCTCATAGAATGGGTGCAGTGAAGCTAGTGTCTGGGGTTCAACTGGTCTTATATCAGTGTGAGTAATTTTGAGATTGGGGTTACGATGGACGATCAGTGGATTGGCGATTTTGCGATTGGTAATGGATTTTGGGTTGATAAGTGGTAGGTACTCGGCAGGGTTGGGCATTTAGAGATGATTTAATGGCCTGTAGGTTAGTCAGTTGTCACTCAGAACACGTTCATTGGTCTGCACACACCAATGGGTTGAACTGGTCTCGAATGTGAATTGGTGATTCACTAGTCTGCTGGCTGGTCAGTGGTGGGCAGCGATGGTCTGAGATGGTCTGAGATCAGCGGCAGTGCACCACAGATCACCAGGGCCGCCCATGGCGTCACTCAAGAGACAGCAAAGAGGGACATATTGTACGGCCCACTGCCCACTCTAGGAGCAGTCAGGGTAGTGTCGTGACTGACTGACTCAACCATCCTCCAGCCTCTGCCTTTTTTGCTTGTGTGTGTGTGTAGGTGTGTGTTTATGTGAGTGTGTGCAGGCCTGTGTGTGTGTGTGTGTGTGTTTGTGTGTTGATGTGTGTGTGTTTAGGTGTGTGTGTGTGTGTGTGTGTGTGTGTGTGTGTGTGTGTGTGTGTGTGTGTGTGTGTGTGTGTGTGTGTTTGTGTGTGTGTGTGTGTGTGTGTGATTGTGTGCGTACATTTGCTTTTGTGCATATGTTGGTGTGTGTCCATGTGCCTGTGTATCTGTCTGTGTCGGTTTATTGGATGCAAAGTGTGTTTGTGTGTGTGTCGTGTTTGTCTGTGTGTGTGGGACTGAAGTGTCTCCAGCTGAAACATTGTGGCTCTGCCTAGCATGTGATTGATGTATCACCTGGCCAATAGCCTGCTGACTGATTGCTCCTGCCCAATCAGTTTGGATCCATCTGGCTGTCTCAAGTGAGCCATTAAGGAGAGATGAAGGGATGGGGAAGGACACGGACAGAGAGAGAGAGAGTTAGGATAAGAGAGAGGGAGAGCGAAAGATAGAGAAAGAGAATGTAGAAAGATGGTCAAATTTCTAACTTCTGCAGGGAGAGGCAGGGGCAGAGAGAGGGAGAGAGAGAGTGTTAAGAGAGGATAAAGAGAGAGGCAGATGTAGGGAGAGAAAGGCAGTGAGAGGGAGATGGAGGGAGAGAGAGAGAGGGAGAGAGAAGCAGATACAATGATTAAGAGAGAGGAGAAAAGGACAGTCAACCATCTAACTCCTGCAGATAGAAGATTGTGAAAGAGAGAAAGTATGGGGAAAGTAGAGATGAAGAGTTATATCATATGTAAGGATGGACAAAATATTGAGACATACCAACAGAGAGAGAGAGAGAGAGAGAGAGAGAGAGCGAGAGAGAGAAGCAGAGACAGAGAAGGGGAGTAATACAGAGAGAGTGATTTAGGGATATGGTGATGGACAGATAGTGAGTGGAAGATAAATGAAAGGAGAGAGAGACAGAGAGAGAGAGAGAGAGAGAAAAACCTATCGACTGGGGCTCTGGCCACATTGATTAAGTGCTGCAGACTTTAACTCAAAAGAATGGCCTTAGCTGTGACAAGGCACAATTCTCTCTCTCTCTCTCTCTCTCTCTCTCTCTCTCTCTCTCTCTTTCTCTCTCTCTCTCTCTCTGTGTGAGTGTTTCTTTGGATGTGTTGCAGAGAGCATATGTGTGTCTGTGTCAGATGGTGTATGTGGGTGTGCCCCCGTGCAGTGAGTGTGTGTGTGTTAAGTCCATGATCCGTTGGCTGGTTCCTCACCCTTACCCTTCCTTCTCTGGAGAAACACACACACACACACAATAACACACACACACAATAACACACACACGCACACACACACACACACAC
>NC_137919.1:9328120-9338120 GCF_963457725.1 Sprattus sprattus
TGTGTGTGTGTGTGTGTGTGTGTGTGTGTGTGTGTGTGTGTGTGTGTGTGTGTGTGTGTGTGTGTGTGTGTGTGTGTGTGTGTGTGTGTGTGTGTGTGTGTGTGTGTGTGTGGCTAGCCTGTCCTGTCCTGGCTGACTGTAGCAGAAGGTGACGGCTGTGGCAATACTTACTGCAGTCCGCTGTTTCCCCCTGGGACAACACAATACCAGACACTGGTGACCTTTCTGTTGGTCAGTGGCCATGTTGTTACTGTTCATGAAGATGATCGCCACGGCAACTGACTGAGGTGCGCTTGCATCACTCCTAGTGGCTCCTAGTGTGGTCATTTGTGGTGGTTATGGACCAGCGGGATGGACGCCTCATGTGATAAATGCCACTGTTTAACTGCAAACGACAAAGACGCCTGAGTTGTGTGTGTGTGTGTGTGTGAGTGCGTGTTGTGTGTGTGTCTGTGCGCAGTGTGTTTGTGTGCAGTGTGTGTGTGTGTGTGTGTGTGTGTGTGTGTGTCTGTCTGTGCACAGTGTGTGTGTGTGTGTGTGTGTATGCTCCCAGTTCTGAGGGCTCAGAACCAGCAACCACAAAGCTTACAGCGCCCCCATCGATCCACTGATGTTTTTGTCATGAACCCACCGTAGCCCTAAAAGAGCACAACTCATTTCCATGGTGATAGGAACTATTCTAGAGCTTTCCGAATAGAATCATTACCTCCGTTACTCCAGCATGCTCACCATAGTAACGGCAAAGCAGGAACACTGTAGTGATGACATCTCTTGGCATTTCTGATCAATGCTTTTCTGTTAGTGTAGTATGAAGTGCACATATGAAATACATTAAAGCAGCATAATGGCTGTGTGTGTGTGTGTGTGTGTATAGGGTTGTGTGGTGTGAGTGGTGTGTGTGAGTGTGTTGCGCTGGGTTGTGTGTGTATGTGTGTGTGCGTGTTGCACTGAGTCGTGAGTGTGTGTTGTACTTGGTTTGTCTGTGTGTGTGTGTGTGTGTGTGTTTGTGTGTGTGTGTGTGTGTGTGTGTGTGTGTGTGTGTGTGTGTGTGTGTGTGTGTGTGTGTGTTACGCTGGGTTGTGTGGGTGTAAACCCCCACAGGGTGTGCTGGGGTGTTCCTGTCTGAGTAACGTGTCATGGTCCAGCTCCCAGCAGGCAAGGGAAACTGCCACAGGCGTGCTATTCCTCTTCCACTCTCCTCCACCCCTCCCCTCTCTCCCTCTCCCTCTCTCTCTCCCTCTCCCTCTCTCTCACTCTCTCTTTCAGTCTGCCCATTCATTCTCTCTTCTCTCACTCTCTTTTCTCTCTCCTACTCTCTTTCTCATTTTATCACTCTTATCTCTCTCTCTCTCTCTCTCTCTTTCTCTTTCTTTCTGCCCTTTCAATCGGACTCTTTCATTTTCTACCTTATCACTCTCTTTCACTCCATCTCTTTCTCCCTCTCTTCTCTCTTTATCAGCCTCTCCTACTTTTATGGCCCCTGTATCTATTGCCTTGCAGCAGTGTGTGTGTGTGTGTGTGTGTGTGGGCATGTGCTGGTTGGCAGCTTCAGGCTCGCCCACACTCTCTGAGGGGATTTGGCCTCTGCCATCACAAGCATGCACACACACACACACACACACACACACACACACACACACACACACACACACACACACACACACACACACACAGCGAGGGGGTTGGTGTCTGCTGCATCAGCACTTTCCTCTCCAAACACAGTCAGACCAAAGACTCATTTTCAAAACAAAACATGCTGAATCACAGTGTGTGAGGGTGTGTGTGTGTGTGTGTGTGTGTGTGTGTGTGTATGTGTGTGTGCGCTACCCATTAACAAATACTGTACTGCAGCATAATGCATTTGGGGGTTTATTGTTTATCTGTACCAAGTGAGATCACAGTATCCTATGCACTAATAATCAGCGTATATGCAAACTGACAAACTACAAACAACCAACCAACCAAACAAATTAACAGCACAACGCAAGCAAATGGAAAACAACACTGAAGACAGAGTGCCATGACATGTGTGTGTCACACACACACGTGTGTAAGCTAAGTTGGACTCGTGTGTCAGCTATGGAAAATGGTGGAGAAGATTTGTTTTGAAAGTGTCAGATTCTCTATGTCCATCTGTCGAGACCTGCCACTGGCTTTGGTGTGCTAATAATAATCTCCTCTCTCCTCTCTCCTCTCTCCCGCATGCCTTCTCTGGTGCTGATGATGATGATGCTGTCTTCCATCATAATTAGGTAAGTTTATCTTGCCTTATCCTTTCCTGGTGTCTGAGAGATATGGTGTATGTGTGTGCGTGTGTGTGTGTGTTTGAGTGTGTGCGAGTGTGTGTGTGTGTGTGAGTGTTTATTTAGATGAATGTTTGTGTGTGTGAGTGTGTGTGCGTGTGTTTGTGTGTGTATGTGTGTGTGTGTGTGTGTGTGTGTGTGTGTGTGTGTGAGTTTTGCGCTTTGTGTATGCCCATATATAGAAGCAAGCTTGTTTGTGTTTGTCAGTCTGTTTTGAAATTGTGTTTATTTTGGTGCATCATTGTTGCAGTGGTCATAGGGTTGATTCTCAAAATTACAGCTGGTTACATGAAATATGCAACTCGTAATATGCTGTCAAGTTTAATCTGGTAACAACTGCCTAGAAAGTAAACAAGATGATTTTGTCTGAACTGATAATATTGACCAACGTCATGATCTATCTCTGGGTAGTTTCTTAACACTCTAAGGTCCAAGGCCTTTTAGACTTTTCTAAGTTGTCTGACATGCCTTGAGGTTTTTGTACATTTTGCTTAACTAAAAATATTGATGCAAAAAAATCCCGGACGAGGGATATAGACCTTTTAGTGTTAAAGACACTCTTGTAAAAAACTTTCCACCGGGTCTGCAAGCAATGTGAAGTTACGGTGACTGAGGTCAACATCTCTTTGACGTCGATAACTAGCAGTTACAGTAGGTCAGGCCGCTCCGAACGCCAGCACTCGGCCCCGGGCCCCCCCTTAGCTCAAAATGCCTTCCTGTTGGGGTGTGAAGGAAAGGCACTGTGAGTGTGTGTGTGTGTGTGTGTGTGTGTGTGTGTGTGTGTGTGTGTGTTTGTGTGTGTGCATGCTTGTTTTTTCAATTTTTTCCTCAGCTCTTGTCTTTTTTGTGTGGGTATTGTGCACATTTATATATCAGAATCAGGTTTTATTGGCCTAGTAAGCTTGCACAAACAAGGAATTTGTCTTGGTAAAGTGTCTCTCAGTGTATTTACTCATATTACACAGAATATACATCACAACACAAACAGTACAACAGTGCAATGGTCTTCAAAGTATACACAAGGAGGAATAGTGCAAAGATGTGGAGAGTACAGGAAATACTATACGGTGTGAGTATAACAGTTATTCAGTAAGGATGAAATAAATAAATATGATTGTGATTGCGGTATGTGTTTGTCCAATTTAGTTATACACAGCAGTGTTTCCCACACATTGACGAGACTATGGCGCACCGCCATAGTCTAATTTCGGCCGCCATAGTCTCTGCGTGCACATTTTTTTTTTTTGCTCAGACGAAGTTCGTGTCGCTCTCATTGGGATTGCATGAGAGCACGAAGTTCGGCTGTCTGCCTGCGACTGTGCCGAAAACAAAACACTGTTGAGATATGTTAGTGTTTCCCCTACCATTGTATAAGGGGGTGCCCCGCCCCCCCAACGGCACCCCCCCTGAAAGGTCAAGTTGACTTTGCTCAATTTAATTTTCTATAAAGCGCCAGATCACAACGGAAGTCAGTTAAGGATACCTTTCCTATAGAACAGGTCTATACTCTATAGCTTGTTATTTTATTAAACACAATAAATAGCTTTGTGTTATTTACCTTATTTGCACAACGGCATGTCATTTTTGTCACTAGATGATCGCGCGTTTACAATTGTCCTCTGCAGACTTCTGCCCCGATGCGCACACGTTACTTTCTGTTTGAAGATAAGATAGCAGGTAGTAGTTGCCGGCCATCTAAACCATCTAAAATGCATATTTTGCTCGCAATATATTTGGAAATACAGTCAAAAAGCTGTCCGATTTGAATGGGGGTATTTATTCATGTATATTTTGTCATCACTCGATCTTGAGAGATGTCTTCAAGTAACGTTAATGTTCCAAAGTGAAACATTCTAATGTGTGCACCCAGTTTCATAAAGTTACTAGCCAGACTAGCGGTAGCTAGCTACTGAAAGAATGCCATGGATCCAGCAAAGCGTAGAGCTAAACGAATGTATGAATATGAACACCGGGCCTTCTTGCCTGAATGGGAGGAATTATTTGCGGAGCGAAATGGAAAACCCCTTTGCTTAATATGCAGACGTCACGGTCGCATTTTAAAGCCTTGAACTTGGATGCTAACATAGCCCAGGAGTTCCTAAAAGCAGAGCTGGGCAAGCACAAGGTACATTCTTTGATACATCAGTCAGACTCGGCTAAGTACTCTGAAACGGTCAAGTTGGCATCGTATCAGGTGTCATGGAATATTGCTCGATCAAAAAAGTAATATCGTGAGGGAGAGTTTGAAAATTGAACAGAGGATATCTGACATTAACTATAATGAGCACCTTTAGACCATTATAGTCTTCAATATGTTTATTTTTGTGCCATATTTTAAATCTACATTTGTTAATTTCTCTTCCTAAAACAAAGGGAGGCTGCTGATATCAAGCTCTTCTCCAGGCACAGTCTGTTTCTCTGCTTTGTTTTGATCAGTCATTGCAGAGAAGGAGGCCTCACATTAATATGTGGAGGCAAAGTGTAGTAGCTGTTCCTAAGCTTTCTCTCCCGGGTCAGGGTGCTCTTGCTTCACACAAATCCCAAACAAAATCTCAGCAGATGTCTTCAATATGTTTATATTTGTGCCATATTTTAAATCTCAATTTGTTAATTTATCTTCCTAAAACCCACTAGAGGACACTATGTAAAAGGTTATTTTTTTAAAATAACCCCCCCCAAAGTGGTAAACCGGTAAACATGCGCCCACCGCGCGCACCCCCACCCCCGGACATGTGCCCCCCCCCCCCCCCCATAGTCTCCAAAATTTCTGTGGGAAACACTGCACAGTAAAATATATTAAAATTCATCCTACCGTCACATGCAAGTACTTATACCCAACAACCTAGCCTTAGTATTATAAAAAATAAGGTGCAGTGGAACCACCATACCAATACTTAGTATTTTAACAACAACAACAACAACCACAACAAAAGTAAAGATGCCTTAGTCCCTGGGAATGATAATTGGGCACCTTTCTTCCTCAGTGACTTACTGAATTGGGCCCACGTCACCTCCATAAGACTCAACAGTGTTGTCTGGTGTCCTAGAATTGCCCCCCCCCCTCCAAATTCACAATGGGTTAGGACACATGTCAATGCCAGGGATGACAACAGATACACCTCAAGATTTCACATATCTCAGTGGCTGAACGATACACTGCCTAATTATTGAAACATCGATGACATTATACTATGGCATGGCACAGGCTATCCAGGGTTAGGGGTGGGAGGGTTGGGGGGTAACCCCCTTGGGAGTACAAACACTAGGGTTAGGGTAAGGGTGGGAATTTCATACAAACCCATATTAAGGGAGATAGAGGGGTTGGGGGGTGGGATAGCTCCCCCCGGGATTACGAATTAGGGTAAAGGGATTAAATGGAAAATGGACCCTGGTCACCTTCGCCACCCAAACAGCTTGGGGCAACAGGCTTCTTCACATAATACCGTGAATTTCACATATCCCAAAGTAGTCTGTGAGTGCCTCAGTTATAACTACTGGCACTTTTCAGAAATGTCAGAAAATTCCTTTAAAACTCCTGAGTGACCGTCCTCAAAAACCAAAATCCAAGATCCAACAGCACTGTTTTGGTTGATTCAGCTACAAAGCCTCTAAGACCCATCTCCACTGGTCTTGTGTGTGCTTGCCAACCTAATTCCATCACTTCTGCTACCAGTTCTGCATACTTTAGATTCCTCCTTTCAAAGGCTTCTGTCGCATCTGCAAAGGGACTCATTAACTCAATAAAGTAAACAATGTGCTAGCACTCAGAAGACAACACCATGTCTGGTCTCCAAGCAGTCACAACAATACAGTGTGGAACTAGTTGATGTTGCCTTCCAATACCCAATTCGTGCTATGCCCTATTTGCCCAAACTGTTATGTGCCTTTTGTCCACTTTTCTGCCCCTCTTACACAAAATACATTCTTCTCTCCCTGTCATTATCCGACAAAGAGTTAAACTCAACTTGTTTATTCTCAAACACAGCCAATGATTTTAGAATCTGATCGTTTCTCCACATATAGCCACCTTGGGTCAAGCTAGTTTACAACCAGACAGAATATGTTTTAATGAGCAAACACCCAAACACAACCTGCTTCAGTCTTCATCCACCCACTGACTGAGGTTGTGCCGGACGGGAGGACATCATAAGTGGCTCCAGCAATTAATTTAAAGCGGTTAGCATCCATTTTCCCGCACATCTCTCCAACATCCATTGCCCTTGCTTTGCCTGGGAAGCCACTGTGGCTCGTCTAGAGTCCTCTCCTTTTTCAGGAATACATCTGGTTACTATCTGCCTCCTCTGTGGCAATGTAGCCTTACCTCAGGCTTCCAGTCACCTCACCCAAAGCCTGCTATTTCCCTCTGCACAATGGTATGCCTGTACTGTAAAGCGCTTTGCGCATAATGAACTGCTTGTTGTTGAGCCACTTCGTGGTTTTCAGCGTTGGAGCAGTGTTCTGCTGGATTCTTACACAAGAGGTCACCAGGCTGCAGGCTCTTTTGAGCACATTTGAACTCCTCCAGGCTGCAGCGCATTTGAACTCCTCCAGGCTGCAATGCATTTGAACTCCTCCAGGCTGCAGCACATTTGAACTCCTCCAGGCTGCAGCACATTTGAACTCCTCCAGGCTGCAGCGCATTTGAACTCCTCCAGGCTGTAGCACATTTGAACTCCTCCAGACTGCAGCGCATTTGAACTCCCCCAAGCTGCAGCGCATTTGAACTCCTCCAGGCTGCAGCGCATTTGAACTCCTCCAGGCTGCAATGCATTTGAACTCCTCCAGGCTGCAGCACATTTGAACTCCTCCAGGCTGCAGCGCATTTGAACTCCCCCAAGCTGCAGCACATTTGAACTCCTCCAGGCTGCAGCGCATTTGAACTCCTCCAGGCTGCAGCGCATTTGAACTCCTCCAGGCTGCAGCGCATTTGAACTCCTCCAGGCTGCAGCGCATTTGAACTCCTCCAGGTTCTTAGCATATTTCAGCTCCTCCATCGAGCTAGTCATTGGTAACTCTAAAATGCGGTTAGCATCCATAGCCCTTGCGTTGCCTTAGAAACCACTGTGGCTCTTCTAGAGTAACTCCAGTTCCATACAATGCTCAAGTACTTAGACAACATGGCACCCCGTAAGCCATGTCCTGTGTGGCTTATTCATGATTCCCTCAAATTTCTCTACCTGAAATAATAACTTCATACACAGTCAAAGACCACCTTACGCTTGGCAAAAGCCACAAGCCACCAGCGTACCACAATTTCAATTGAACAGGCAAAACCTTTTTATCAAAAGCAAAGAGAGCCTTAATAATGAATTCCCTAACCTCTGAATCCTGTCCTTAGTCACTCAATGTGAAATTATACCACCTGCCAAAACTCTTCACTGATTTCTCTACAACAGAAGGAATCTCCTCACCATCAATATAAAAACTCTCATCTACCTGTTTTTCCTCAGTGACAGAAACTCTTTACTTTCATCCTTTTCAGTCCATTTCGGATTGCTGACAGGTCTACATAGCCGTAGTTATTAGATTTGTCATGCCACCCGTATAAGGTTGTGCAGGGCAGGGTTGGGTTGCTAACATTGTACTGATTTTCCGATAAAAAAAACGTCACATTGTGTGAGTGGGAATTGAAGTATATGTCTGCCCAGGGAACCATGAAAAATTACTTTTGTGTTTGTCTCACCAGTAAGTGTGTGTGTGTGTGTGTGCGTGTGTGTGCATGTGTGTTTGAGTGTGTGTGTGTGTGTGTGTGTGTGTGTGTGTTTGTGTGTGTGTGTGTGTGTGTGTGTGTGTGTGTGTGTGTGTGTGTGTGTGTGTGTGTGTGTGTGTGTGTGTGTGTGTGTGTGTGTGTGTGTGTGTGTGTTTAGAGACAGATTTATGACATCTTTTTTGTTGTGGATTACAGTGAAATGTGCCAAAAACAAGGACGCTTATCACACACACACACACACACACACACACACACACACACACACAGACAGTTATTTACTGTAATATAAATCTGTCCATGTAAGACAGACGTGTACTACTGTAACAGTGCAACAGCAGATGAGCTCCGGAGAAATTCACAGCGGGAAAGCGAAGCGTGTTGGGTTTGGCAGGGATGACGGCTGTCCCTGTGGATATGCCACATGGCTTTTGATTGGTCGATGGTTTTAGCGTGTGTGTGTGTGTGTGTGTGTGTGTGTATGTGTGTTTTTCAGTGCGTGTGTTTGTGTGTGTGTGTGAGAGTAATCAGCATTGTCAGCCTATGTGATAAAAATGAGAAGTGTTTCTAGTTATGCAGTGTGTGCGTTTGGTTTTGATTAGTTTCAGTGACATTGAGATTGAGTGAGAGAGAAAGAGGAAGAGAGAGAGGGAGCAAAAAACTCGAGCAAGAATACTTAGAGAGTAAAACTGTGGAGACATAGACTTCATAATAAGATGTGCAGACCGAACTAGGAAGGGATTTATTAATAAGTTGTAATATATATAATCAGAATATAAAGTGTCAGTACAGTATAGATGTGTTTGGTCATACATAATGAGAAATGGGAAAAGAGAGAGAGAGAGTGATGAGAGAGAGAGGGATGAGAGAGAGAGTGATGAGAGAGAGAGGGATGAGAGAGAGAGGGATGAGAGAGAGAGTGAGTTTGCTGGTAGAACTCCACCACTAGTCTTGTTTCCACCAAGGATTTAAACATGAGTATCATGTCTGTATCCTGGCCTTCATGCTTTGCCTTAAGGGATTTAAGGATGAGAGGGCAGAGAGAGAAAGAGAGAGAGAGAGAGAGAGGGAGGGAGAGAGAGAGAAGGAGAGAGTGAGAGAGAGAGGATGGAGAGAGTGAGAGAGTGAGAAAGAGAGTGAGAGAGAGCGAAAGAAAGAGGGCGAGAGAGAGAGAGAGAGAGAGAGAGAGAGAGAAGGAGAGAGTGAGAAAGAGAGTGAGAAAAAGAACGAGGGAGAGAGAGTGAGAGACAGAGATAGGGAGAGAGAGAGTGAGACAAAGAGAGACATAGAGAGAGAGAGACAAAGACGGCAGGAGAAAGAGAGTGAGGGCAGCCCATGCCAGTGGTGGAGTTTGCAGCGCCAGCTGTGGCTTTGGGAGCAGGGTGTTAACGGTGCGGAGCGGACCTTTAAAGAGGTTAACCGCACTGGAATGGAATGTGCTGACTGCACTGCCTGCACTACCCCAGCTCCTAACCCAACCCCAACCCCAACTCCAGCCCCAACTCCAGCCCCAACTCCAACCTAACACCACCCCCAGCCCCAGCCACATCCCCAGCCCCACCCCTACCCCAACCCCACCCCCAACCCCAGCCTAACACCACCCCTACCCCCAGCCCCAGCCCCAGCAGACTGCTAGAGCAAACCCAACACACGACCTTGCTTAGGACTTGCCTCGTCGGCGACCCATAGCCTCTGCTTTAACTGAGGAGAGGATTTCTTCCAAACAGAGTTCACACTTCTGTACAAACAGAGATGATATCCCTCCCTGAAACAAACACACACACCACTATTCACATCCATGATTACTGAACACACACACACACACCAATATTCACATCCATGACTACTGAACACACACACACCAGTATTCACACCCATGATTACTGAACACACACACACACACACACACCAGTATTCACATCCATGACTACTGAACACACACAAAACCCCCCTTTACTGTGTCCCGCATACTAAAAACACAAAATCTAGT
>NC_137919.1:9343120-9344238 GCF_963457725.1 Sprattus sprattus
GGGGGGCTCAGTGGACTGTAATGAGGCATGGGGGGGGTGGGTGTTGTGTCCATATCAGTGACCTGCGTGTTTGCGCTACTTTGACAGCCATAGAAACCCCAGGCCTGTCAATCAAATGCTGAACTTTGACCTGGTGCTCTATGTACAGGCCTGTATGGACCTGCCTGCCATAATGCACCGCATGGGCCTGTCACTTACAGTGTGTGTGTGTGTGTGTGTGTGTGTGTGTGTGTGTGTGTGTGTGTGTGTGTGTGTGTGTGTGTGTGTGTGTGTGTGTGTGAGTGTGTGAACATGGAAAGGGTGTTTAGGGTGTGTGTGTGTGTCTGTGTGTGTGTCTGTGTGTGTGTGTGTGTGTGTGTGTAGTGTGTGTGTGGTGTGTGTATTTGTGTCCTTTAAACCTGAGAATCTGTTTTCTAAGAGCCAGACCTTGAAGTAGTTTTGAACCAGGACATATTGATGACAGCACGTGAAGTTGAAGGGGTTTAATATATCAGATGGGCCATCTGAAGGAAAAGGGGAAGAGTTTCTTTTCAAATGCACTCTGGACGTGATGAACGTTTGCCATCGCGGGCTTGGCACGGTTCAGAATGAGTAACAGTTTTTGATTTGCATCCCCCGTTTATTTTGGACGCTCTCCACTGATTTGCTACGTTCCCAGCCAAAAGCCCCGCTGGGACCGAATAATTTGCTCAGTACTTCCTCTGGAAGGGTGTTTTAGTCGTACCCTCAATTGTGCAGCGATTTATTGCAACTGTTTTTTTTTTTTTTATTTTTTGTGGGTAATGAACCGGTCTCGACTGTAACTGGTTTGTGGTGTTAGTTGACCGCTTTTGGGTTACGTAACTCCGGTCCCAGCCATTCCCTGTCCACTCTCCCGCTCATGAAGTCTAAAAAGACTGCTTCTGTCCAGCCTAATTCCTTCTCTTGTCCTGAGCACTACTGTGTTGGTCAGAGATGGGTGGGGTGAGGTGGTGGGGGGGGGGGGAGCTCAAAGTCGCGTGGTTTTCACTCTGTGTGAAAAGACACTTGGAGAGAATCAAGGACGCTCCGCATGTTCATTGCAGTAATTCCCTTTGCTTCAGAAGTTCTTAATTAGCAAAACGCTATACCAAACATTT
>NC_137919.1:9356938-9359438 GCF_963457725.1 Sprattus sprattus
CACACACACACACACACACACACACACACACACACACACACACACACACACACACACACACACACACACACACACACAAATACACACACACACACACACACACACACACACACACAAATACACACGTACACACTTGCAGTCCCAGAGATGGGAAGAGGAGAGACACACAAACACACACACACACTCACACACACTTGCAGTCCCAGAGATGGAAAGAGGAGAGGCTGCATTGGATGACAAGTTTAACGAAACTGCTGCCCTCGCTAGTTGTGTGGCCGCTTATGTGACCCCAACTCACACACACACACACACACACACACGCTGGATTAGCGTCTATGTGTTCCAGGTAAACCTCCCTACGAAAGGCACGCCTACGGATGAAAGTGAAATTCTCTTGAGGCGGCAGAGGCGCAGTCTGCGAGTTTGTTAAAATAAGCTGTCTTCTGCCTTCAGAGTAAAACAAGCACTATTACGCTAAATAAAACAAGGGATTCATGAACATATTGGCAATGTATTCTTAACGAGATCACACACCTCTTCATTTTTCAATCTCCAACGTTCACTGCGTCAACAAAGAATGAATGAATCATCCCGGCCGTTGCGCTAACCTTTGTGTCATGGCGGAGGCTCAAATCATTTGGGATGGCTGTTTCTGTAATAGAAGTCTTTTTTCCGTTATAAAACGGATCGTTTTCTCATGGTGCCTGTATTTAAATAAAGTATCCACAGGGGATACGTTCCAGAATCTACCATGGATAACTGAAACCGGGGGTACTGCTCAGTGTGATTTTATTTTGTTCTGACAATGATACATGTGGCCCTAGATGTACTAGATATCCATTAACCACCTCTCTCTCTCTCTCTCTCTCTCTCTCTCTCTCTCCCTCTCCTTCGCTCTCTCTTTCTCTTTTCTGCAGTTACCCTGCTGTCTGTGACTTCCTCCAGAACAATAACTTATTATCAGTCATCAGAGCCCACGAAGCACAGGATGCTGGGTAAGTGTGTGTTCACAGTGGGGTCGCACGTCACACACACACACACACACACACTAATGTGCTGGGTAAGTGTGTGTCAGGATGCTCGATAAGTGTGTGTTCAGAGTGGGGTCGCACGCCTCAGTGGGGTAGGACAATCTGTGTTGGTACCACACGGTCACACACATACACACATTTGCTCTCTATCTCACTCACACACATTAATTCTGTTGTACAGATACACACACACACACACACACACACACACACACACACACACACACACACACACACACACACACACACACACACACACACACACACACACACACACATAAACACATTATGACATGCACACATGCACTCTGCAGGACATGCACATACACAAATGCAGAACAATGTGCACACACACTCTCTCTACCACACACACACACACAGACACCTTTCTCATTCAGTGTGTCCAGCCATTTTCCTCTTCTTTGTGGAGAGCCCTCTCCCTGTGAGACCTAGTGTCTCTGTTAGACAAGGCTTGTTTGTCTCCTTATCGCCTCCTTGTTAATGCGAGAACAGGATGTCCAGTTGCTGACCCTCAGGGCCAATCCCATTACGCACCGTGGGAGGCAGCGTCCCGGGGGGGGGGGGGGGGGGGTGGGGGCGGTGGTCGTGGTGATGGTGGCGAGGGGTGTGGGTGTTTCTAGTGTGTGTGTGTGTGTGTCCTACAGGTTGCTCTGTCTCTACAGATATCACTATCAGAAACCTGCAAGAGTAAGCTTGTTGTTACTCTCTCAGAGCCCCCCACATACATGTATAGGTCTCAGTGTGGCTTGTTGTTACTCTCTCAGAGGCCCCCACATACATGTATAGGTCTCAGTTTAGCTTGTTGTTACTCTCTAAGAGGCCCCCACATACATGTAAAGGTCTCAGTGTGGCTTGTTGTTACTCTCTAAGAGGCCCCCACATACATGTAAAGGTCTCAGTGTGGCTTGTTGTTACTCTCTCAGAGGCCCCCACATACATGTAAAGGTCTCAGTGTGGCTTGTTGTTACTCTCTCAGAGGCCCCCACATACATGTTTAGGTCTCAGTTTGGCTTGTTGTTACTCTCTAAGAGGCCCCCACATACATGTATTGGTCTCAGTTTGGCTTGAGCCGACGTCGGAAGAAGTAGATGAGAGGGCAGAGAGAGCGTGTGTGTGTGTGTGTGTGTGTGTGTGGGGGGAGGGGGTGGGGGGGAAAGGTACGGACAGGAAGGGTCCAGATCAAGGTCAGATCAAGGCCAAATCAGGTCCAAATCAGAGCCAGATCAGAGCCATATCAGGTCCATATCAGGTCCAAATCAGAGCCAGATCAGAGCCAGATCAGAGCCAGATCAGAGCCAGATCAGAGCCAGTCCAGTGTGAGCCTCTAGCTGTGGGGAGGAAAGCAGCTGAGGGTATTACAGGGCTGTGGGAGGAAAGAGCGTGGAACACCAGGGCTTGATTTATGGCCTCCACACTGAAACAAAGGGCCCTGCTGCGAGGGGAACCAC
>NC_137919.1:9379438-9386938 GCF_963457725.1 Sprattus sprattus
TTAGAACGACCGCAATGTTGTCACAACCCCCCAGACCCTCCCTGCTACACATAGCACAAGAAGATGTGACAAGGCATACAAAGCCAACCTACCTAAGCAACTACAACTGTCTAGGGTTTAATTCAGACTCTTGTCACCTTGGACCTGTTCGTAACTAACCCTGTGGCGAGAGTGCTGGCCGCGAACGTGCGACTGTGTCCGTGACATGTGCAGAGAGGTTATTCTTAGGTTATTATTACTGAGATATTCCTGAATTTGGGAACAAATGGGAATAATATCCGTACTATTCCCTTGGAATATCCATAACAATGAAGGGATCCTGTTTCACAGGGCATGTACCAGACTGTATTGCACACCCACACACACACACACACACACACACACAGTTTGCACTGTCTACTTCTTCATCGCTCTCTTTTTCTCTGTCTCTCTATCACTCTCTCTGTCTCTCTCTCTGTCTCTCTCTATCCTGTCCGTCTGTCTCTGTCTGTCTGTCTTGCTAATCATTGACTTGTTTCCGGGGCCAAAAACTGATGACTTCTTTGCTCCCCTCTTTCATTCGTTTTGCACACCTCCCTCCCCCCCCCTCCCCTCCCCCCGTCCTCTTCTTCTCTTCAGCTACTATTGAGGCCATAGAGTCTGAAGAAGGTAAATGGCTTGGGTGTCCTCTCTGTTGCTCTCTTCACAGTAGACAAGGGTGTCCCTTCAGTCAATTCTTTTATCCATTTATTTTGTTCCTCTGTAGTGTGTATCGAGTGTGTTGGGTGTTTGGGTTTTACAGTTATGCTATGTGACATTAGCCCCCCCCCCCCCCCCCAACCCCCTCCAAAACAAAATGCACTAAGAAACACTAAGTAAAGATGTAATGAAATGGTATTACAACCATGAACATGAAAACCATGTTTGGTTTAAAGGGGAACATGCTTAGATTGGGACCGAATGGGAGTCCGACATTCTACCTCATATTTTAAACTACCTCACAGATTGGCTACCAGCTACTGCTTTTACAGTCTGGGAAGTATTGCTCCTGCTTCTGCAAATCTTGCAATGTTGGTCTTGCAATCAGCTTTTGAGATAGCTGTATGATTCTCTCAGGTCTGTGATGTCACAAAGCCTCAGAGAGCCTGGAACCAATCAGAGCTGAATAAAGGCCAGGGTCTGTTGCTATTCGCTATGTTTTCTCTCCACATCATTGCACAAGGCAAAGGTGCTCTTCAGAGATAAAGAGATCTGGGTAGTTGTTCCCCTTTAAAGCAGTAAGATGGTGCAGTTGAGCTTTTGTTTTTGCACACATTGAGGGTCTTGTTAAAGTAACACTATGGAGTTTCTGGAGCCGCCAGGTAGGGGGCTACTTTCTGCTGGACTATTCAGTAACTTATTTGCTGTCTTCTTATGTCTTGTGTTGCACTTCCTTGATGTTTGACTGTGTTAGGAAAGTTGCTATAGCTATCAGAATAACATTACAAGGAAGCCGACGCGAGAGCACTTATTACTAGCATCATAGCGTTAAAACGTTGTTTCCTAATACAGTCAAACATCAAGCAGGTGTAACACAAGACAAAGCAAGACAGCAAATAAGTTAATGAATAGTCCTGCAAAAAGTAGCCCCCTACCTGGCAGCTCCAGAAACTCCATAGTGTTACTTTAAGAGTATCCAATCTCTATTGTTGAAGCATTCCAAACAAACAGCCATGGTGCAACCAAGCCGCCAAAGAAAACTCAAGCTGAGCGCAAAACACGCAGCAAGAATAATCTCAACTGTCTGCCAAGTAGCGGTGGGGCTTGCCACTGTTTACTCTCTGCACTTCTGGTCAATTCCTCCCGAGCCAGAAATGGTGCCTTTACCCCTCTAGAGATCCGTCTTTATTTGTTGGTCTGTTTGTTTTGTTGTGTTTTTCTCCATGTTGGTTCTGTGGCCCCTGCTTCGTGTGGTGTGTGTTTTCCCTGCTCTCTGTGATGCTGCTAATAACCTGTATCCGACCTGTGCTATGCAGCAACTTCAGCCTCACCAAAAAGGACCTTCACTCCCACTATCAAGTCAATTCGGGCCACAAAATGGCTTCCCAATATATGGCCAGGGGTATCCCTTATCATCACCCAGCTCCTTCCAAAATTCCTGTAATAACACTCTCCCGATCCCCGTCAAATTTCACTAGATTGCTGCATGTTGAAAACAGGTGTAACAAGTGGTTAGCACCAAGTACTGTTGTATTCCTATATAATGGCTTAGTCCCCTTGTGTGGTAGTACGTTTTTAATTTTCCAAGTGCTACATATCCGTGGGCAACAGTATGTGTTTCACTTCTTTTTGTTTTATGTTCGTTAATTGTAGTTAAGACTCCTGTAGTGAATGTCTCGGAAAGTAGATGAGAAAGAACAGGGCTTGGAGGGTTACAGGGTCATGTGGTTTTCTCTGGGCCTCCCGGCATCAGGAGTCCATGATTGCAATCCTGCCTCACAGTGAAAACCCCATTTCTTCATAATCCTCCAGGACCTGTACTTTCTGCACTGCTTCAGTAGGGCAGTAGCAGTTCTCCATCCGCCACTGTATAAAGTTGTGAAATGATAGTGAATTGTGTGGGTATCGTCCTTGTCTTACATGTGAGTCAGTCCCCCGTTAGTTGTGACATGATGGTGAATTGTGTGGGTATCGTCCTTGTTTTACATTACCCGTAAGCATTTCACAACAAGCATTATTAATTAATGCAAGTTTTTAATGCCTTAAACCCTGACAACCAGGAAGTCAGACGTATGTTTGTTGTTCAGCGATGACAGTGATGTAAATTATGTTACTGTCCTACATCTGGTGTGTCACAACCACACTTGAAGTCATTGGTGTTGGTTTTTATTGGTACCAGAAAGTTATTTAAGAAATGTCGCTAATAAGACACTCAAGCTAAAAGTCATCCATTCTAATAACTCAACTCTCTCTCTCTCTCTCTCTTTCTCTCTCTTCCTCTCTCTCTCTCTCTTTCTGTCTCTCCACTGTCACTATCCAGCCATCAAGGGCTTCTCTCCTCAGCATAAGATCTCGAGCTTCGCGGAGGCTAAGGGATTGGACCGCATCAACGAGCGAATGCCCCCGCGCCGTGACACCCTGCCATCCAACGAAAGCCTCAACTCGCTCAACAAGGCGCTGTCGTCTGAGACCAACGGCACAGAGAGCAAGGGCAGCAGCAGCAGCAGCAACATCCAGTGAAACGCGACAGGGGGAGCTAGAGAGCCACTGGAGTTTGGCGTATCGCGGCAGGATGCCCCCTCACCCCACACCACCCCCTTCATCGCTTCTCTCCCTGGTGTTGGTGGGGGGGGTTTGGGGGGGCCGGAGGGGTGCTGGGTACTTGGGACAGGAGGGTTTGGAAAGAGAGGCATGAAAAGCATGGGAAAGAGCATTAAATAAAATGAGAGAAAAAAATAATGAAAACGGCAACAACAAAAAAAATGCAGGGGTGATGCGTCACTTTCAAGTCTTTGAATATGCCTTTAAAATACATCAACTACAAAAAAAGGAGAAAAAAAACTATATTGCTTGTAGAAACCATTAAAAAAAAAAGTCATCGCTGGTTCACTCTTTTCCAAGCGGTCAGGGTGGGGAGGTAGGGGTTTGGTGACGGTGCATGGGCTGAGTCGCGAGGTTGATGGAGATCTTAACTGGGAATCTGGTTAGTAGCCGCCTCTGGCGCAGACCCGGTTCTTGTCTGGCGCTGACCTTGCTCGATCTGGGCCCGCTCTGAACCGGATGCACGCCAGAAGCGGCTGCTGTCGGGCAGGTTTTTACAGATGGCCTTCACTGAGATACTGGACATGGAAATTTTGTGTAACTTACTAACTATTGTTCGTTTACAAAAATACAGCACTAAAAATGGACAAAACATGAAAAAAAAATGTTTTTAACATATAAAGGGTGTACAAACTAAATAAGGACTATTTATTGATAACGTTTTTTGCTACTCTTATAAAACTAGCTCTGAAATAAATTAGGCAGTCTTAAAAGAATGTTGCAACATTGTTAAATGCCAAAAATGGGACGTTTTATGGTTTTGTACAGATTATGCTTACCTCAGGATTATTTGAGTGTGTGCGCTTTGACCCGACTTTCTGTATAATGGCTGTTGATCATGGTTTTGAACTTGGTTATGAATACCTATTTTCTTGGAATTTAATAACTGGAATTTACATTTAACGTTTATCTATCATTTGCAAATATGTTTTTTGTTTTGTTGTTTGTTTGTTTTTTTGGGGCGGGAATAGATTTATCGTGGCTTGCTGGAATTCTGTGAGTGTTAAATTTTCTTTTTAAGTATTGCGAACAAAAAATATATAAAGCATCTATATTCTGTAAAAAAAAAAAAATGACCTAAGTAACTGAAGTACCAGCCTATGCATGTTTTATAAAAAAAGAAAATAACAGAAATAGACCTGAATTCAAGTTCTTTGGCTTCTGACAGCCATTTTGAAATGTAGTGCGCTTTGTGGAAGTATACTGGACAACTCTACCGCCATCTTTATATTACGAATGGGGGGGAAATGCTTTATGCCTTGAAATCCTTCTTTTTTGTAACGTAAAGCATCGGAACTATTTAAGGCGGAGGAGGAATCATGGTCTTTTTAAAAACCTAACGCTTGTAAGTGCACACGTAGTCCGAGTCAGCATGTCTAGCGCCTCCTGTGAAATGGTAGGTTTGTGGTTCCATGTGAAATGTCAAACTGCATGACAACTGTCAGTGTCATACACATTTTTAGGGATTTTTGTTCTTCGGTTTTGTAAACGTGCCACACAGAGTCATAAAAATTATTACTATTATTATTACTATTACTATTATTATTATTATTATTATATTTGTTACCTTGCTTTGTGTGCCACTGCAGAGCGAAGCTACAAATAATGAATTTGAAGAGAAATCTGAAACTCCATTCAATCTTTTTGAACCAACTGCTTCAGTGCCCAAGTAATTCACTACACAACAGAAAGCCTTGCTTTTGTCATTTAACTTTGAAACTGTTGGCAGATGACGCATGCACTTGCAACTATGGAAGTATTTTATATTACTGTTCAATAAAACGCGCATGAAATTCAACTTGATGGAATCATTTCTTGTGTGTGTGTGGGGTGTGTGGCTGTGTGTGGTTGTGTGTGTGTTTGTGTGTGTGTTTGTGTGTGTGTGTGTGTGTGTGTGTGTGTGTGTGTGTGTGTGTGTAGATGTACACATTAAAATAATCTTTGATCTTGAACATTGGCCTGGTGTTTTTCTCTCTTACCTAGCTCATGTGTATGTTGCGGTCGCTGTATTGTTTTGTTTTTGGTGTGTTTGTGTTTGTTTGTGTGTGTGTTTTTGCGTGTGTCTGTGTGTGTCTGTGTCTGCGTTTGCGTGTGTGTGTGTGTATATGTTTGTGCATTTGTGTGTGTGTTTGTGTGTGTGTGTATTTGGGTGTTTCTTTAGATAGACATCTCTCCTCATTGCATTCTCTGGAACTTGTCAGTAACACATTCCTCAGGAAACTCCTGTTTAGAGAGCTAATTGCTCTCACAATCTGATCGTATCTGTAGAGTGTGTGTGTGTGTGTGTGTGTGTGTGTGTGTGTGTGTGTGTGTGTGTGTGTGTGTGTGTGTGTGTGTGTGTGTGTGTGTGTGTGTGTGTGTGTGTGTGTGTGTGTGTGTGTGTGTGTGTGTGAGAGAGAGTGCGAGTTTGTGTGAGAGAGAGTGTGAGTTTGTGTGTGAGAGAGAGAGAGAGAGAGAGAGAGAGACTGGCCCCTTCTAGCCAGGACACATGAGAAGGAACAGCTGTGCAGTCCATTACCTCACCTCATTGGCTCAACCAGCAGCCAGTCACATCACCAGCCAATCAGCTAGAGGCTTGTTTGTCTCTGATAGCCACCAACTGGCAACAGCTGTACCATGGGAAATCAGTGCTTGGCAGCTCCTTTTTCGTAAGGTGTTTCTCTTGGCAGGCGCAATGAGCGTCTTTGATTAAGAAAATGCAGGAAAACAGAGGGCCCCGCTGCTGAGGAAAAACATGGCTGTTGAATTCATGGAAAGGTTGTTTGTTTCAGGTTGCACTGACTGTATCCTGTAGCCGTGAGTATCCTGTAGCCGGTCGAGTTGTGTCGCTTAACTTTGGAGGGCCCCATGTCTGACCAAAGTTTAGGTGAGAAGAAAATAATTCACTGCACGTGCCTTGCACAGTTTACATATAATTGTCTTCAACCTGTTGGCAGTTTCCCACAGTACCAGCAACAATGACCATTCATAAACGTATTTATGCTTGTATGCCAAGGTATACATTTCATAGACTTATACTCTCACTGTGCAGCAGCATAGTATGCATCACGTTCAACCTACTGAGTCACATGACATAGAGTGGCACTTACTGATGACATCACATCAAGAGACTGGGAGAAGCAGGAGGCTCCGATCTCAGATCCACTCTCACAGGCTTCCCCCTCCATCTTAAGGCTGAGACAGTGGACCCTGCGGTACTCTAAGACCTCTCGCTGAAGTTATGAAATGGCTGATGTCTCTGATTGTACACAGTAATAAACAGATAATATTAAAAAACGAATCAATCATCCCATATACAAAGCACCTAGAGGCAATTGTATTGTTATGGCGCTATACAAATTAAATTGAATTGAATATTAAAAACTAAATTCACTTTAATTTTAATTGAAATTAAAAACCCTGTTGTCCCATTTACACTGAACCCCCGGTCTGCCATTTGAAAAGGTCTGAATGCAACCAAGAAGCATTGAAAACTGGTCGCTAACTTACTCATCAAGTCACTTTACATAGCCTTCCATAGAAGGCAGCTTGTCTATGTATACCTTAATGCTTCAACTGCCAATGCTCCTCCCTGCTCATACTGCTAGCTGCTAGCTCTTAATGGCCATGCCTGCACAAGGGTTGAGGTTGCGTAGGACCTAGACTTCAAGAGGCTCTGCACTTCTTTAGTGCAATGCAAGACGAGGACAAGGTGCAGTTACATGTGTAACTCCTATAAAAACAGAAAGATCATAAAGTCCTTCAAATGCACTCTTATTTGTGTTATTTTTCATTAAACTATACATACCCCTGAGACAAAATGCTAAGTAAGTTACTATTGATTAGAAGGGGGAAAGTCGTCACTAATTGTTTGGAATATGATAACCAAACCCCCCAGATTACTGTCTCTGTCCTGGGTTCAGAAACAAACCTTTTCTATACCAGAAAATGTACTTATTGCTTCTTTTTTCGGTTTAGTGAGAGGAGACCCATTTAAATAATAATCTTTTAATTACACGGAGTAGGTAACGTAAACATGCACTTAGCTGTGAGCGTTGGATAGGCATGTTAATGATGACGCTAATGATTTGTAAGCGTTCACAATCCGTTAATTGAAAATTCTTTGAATTCTTTTTCATCTCTTAAATGACACCTTCCATCTCTTACATCGTTTTAAAAGAATCAGGATGTGGAACACGAATGACAAATGAGGGGCCTTTGACTCTGTAAACTTCATATGAG
>NC_137919.1:9391938-9394438 GCF_963457725.1 Sprattus sprattus
TTCTCCTATACCCTTCTCTTTTGACTTAATCTCATTCCTCCTCTTCTTCTTCACATTAGTATTAATATTATTATTATTTCATTGAGTTTAATTGTTTTGTTATGTTCCACTGAGTACATGTATTCCATATCAGATGTTTGGTTCTTTATAGCTCAATCCTAAACCATACAGATCACTATACATATACAGGACATATGTGTAGAGGACATTTAGACTTATAGAGTCATGACACACAGACACATTTAGCCTTATAGAGTCATGACACACAGACACATTTAGACTTATAGAGTCATGACACACAGACACATTTAGCCTTATAGAGTCATGACATACAGACACATTTAGACTTATAGAGTCATGACACACAGACACATTTAGACTTATAGAGTCATGACACACAGACACATTTAGACTTATAGAGTCATGACACACAGACACATTTAGACTTATAGAGTCATGACACATAGACACATTTAGACTTATAGAGTCATGACACACAGACACATTTAGACTTATAGAGTCATGACACACAGACACATTTAGACTTATAGAGTCATGACACACAGACACATTTAGACTTATAGAGTCATGACTCACAGACACACATTTAGGGTTATAAAGTCATGACACACAGACATACATTTAGGGTTATAAAGTCATGACACACAGACACACATTTAGGGTTATAAAGCCATGACACATAGACACACATTTAGGGTTATAAAGTCATGACACACAGACACACATTTAGGGTTATAAAGCCATGACACACAGACACACATTTAGGGTTATAAAGCCATGACACACAGACACACATTTAGGGTTATAAAGTCATGACACACAGACACACATTTAGGGTTATAAAGCCATGACACACAGACACACATTTAGGGTTATAAAGCCATGACACACAGACACATTACAGATACACATTTAGTCTAATAAAGCCATGACACACACACATTTAGGCTTATAGAGTCATGACACACACACACATTTAGTCTTATAAAGCCATGACACACACACACATTTAGGCTTATAGAGTCATGACACACACACATTTAGTCTTATAAAGCCATGACACAAAGACACACATTGAGTCTTCACTAGCCTCATTTATACTTTGTCCATGGCCCTGCATGGCTACTACATGTCTGCAAAAGCAAACTTGGTAATAGTCCATGTTTTCCCCCCTGTGTGTGTTTGATGTGGAGCGATCATCAAGGTTTTAGGGCTGGACTGGTAGTTGGATGTTGGATGAACAGTTGGACTCTTTTGTAACATTGCAACGGAAAAGGGATTCAGTGTGTCCTCAGACAGGGACAGAAGTTGACACTAGCCTTATACTAGAGTGCTGTCTGTTATCACACACACACACACACACACACACACACACACACACACACACACACACACCTTCTCCCTCTGCCTCATACTAGAGAACTGGAACCATAAGGAGACGCTCTACAGACAGACTAAGGTCTAAATGCTAAAACTATCATTCCGCTGAAGAGGATGTTCTTCCTGACTGATCTTTCCACGAGGATTTACGTCCCGGTTCTTGCTCGTTCTTGCGCTTCTGCTTCTGCCTCAAGCTCACCCCTGCCTGACCAGGGGTCAGAGGTCAAGTTGTTTCAACCTCGAGTCCACGCGGCTCTGGTGTCGTGTCCTCCAGTTAGCAGCCGGGCTGCACCATTGTCTCTGTGGCAGAGGAAGTAGAAACACGGTGTGTGTGTGTGTGTGTGTGTGTGTGTGTGTGTGTGTGTGTGTGTGTGTGTGTGTGTGTGTGTGTGTGTGTGTGTGTGTGTGTGTGAGTGTGTGTGTGTCTGTGATAACACAGTGAAGACAGAGGGAGGAGGGTGTGTTTGTGTGTGATGGTGCAGGGGGCACAGTAACTTTGCACATTGTCTCAGGAATTAAAGAGGGAGGTTGTGTGTGTGTGTGTGTGTGTGTGTGTGGGTGTGTGTGACTATATGTAGGATAGCACAGGAAAGAGAAGGGAGGCAGTTATTCTGCACATTGTCTCAGTAAAACAGGAATTAAAGAGAGAGTCAGGTGTGTGTGTGAGGAAAAAGCCCTTTCCTGTGGGTCTTCTGCTCAAAGTTTCTTTCCTTGCCACACCTTGATTCTTGCTCTACGGCAGTGGTTCTCAAAGTGGGGGGCGCGGGGGGGCCCCAACTACCCCTAACTAGCTTTGGGGGGGGCCCCAACTAGCTTTGGGGGGGCCCAGCTTGCATTATTACTTTATTATTATTATTGATATATACAAAAAATGGGATTGAATTGAATTGAACATATGCACACTGACACAAAACAATCCTGATATTCAACATAATAGCCCAACCAGTAGTCGGCAGTCCAGAACTAAGGGCTGACACCACACACACACCTCTCTAGGAGTCCACTGTGTGTGTGTGTGTGTAAGAGAGAAAGAGAGAGCAAGAGAGAGAGAGAGAGAGAGACCGCCTCATACACTGCTTATGGGGATGAGGCAGTGGCT
>NC_137919.1:9399438-9406938 GCF_963457725.1 Sprattus sprattus
GTGTGTGTGTGTGTGTGTGTGTGTGTGTGTACATATGACTGTGCAGTGTGTGTGTGTACATATTACTGTGCAGTGTGTGTGTACATATTACTGTGCAGTGTGAGCTGTATATCCTGTGATGGTATTGCATCGGAGTCATATTTACACTCACACACAGCAACTAGTGCGAGTCATCGTAGCGGAGGCGTTATCACTTTGAACCTGCTCCAGCCACATCAAGCGGGCTTAAGGGGGCTCTTCCGCTGGAGCCGACCCGCGATAAGCCCAGTGGTATGTCCGCGCCGCCGGCACCCTCTGGTCCGTTCCCACGTCACCGCCCGCTCGCTCGCCGGCGGGTATTTGGTGGGACAAAAGTGGCCGTGAGTCAGACGCAGCGCAGCGGGCATAATGAGTGAGCGAGCGAGAGAGCGAGGGAGTGACCGCCAACAACAGGAAAGGACTGAAACCCCACATCTGTCACAGGCTGATTGCATGGCAATGATAGGCCTAGACTTCAGCCGGAAAGTACCAGATGTTTAGGTGTTTCTAGTGTCTTTTATTTCCATTGAAAAGCTGCAGTTCATTTTTAAAGGTTTTAACAATTCACCGACCACGCGTTCATCCCCAAGGCTCACTGTGTAGCCTAAGAACAGTCCCAGGACAACTTCTCCAAGCACTTAGCAGGAAAAATAAACGGACTGCAAAGTGGTTAATCTCTGCAGCCCAACTGATAACAACAGGAAAGGACTGAAACCACTGCAATCAGGAGTCTGCATATCAGAGCGGTACTGCACATGTTTCCACAGTGTCAAAGTACTACTTACATATAACAAATAATGTGTATGTGTGGTTTATTTCTGGAGCTGAGTTTTTGAGAGTAAGAGTAGAAAGTGCTAGACCCCTCTCCTAATTCGTCAGCAGACACACGTGGCAGTTAGGGAAAGCGGTTCTGTGTGTGTCTGTGAAATGAAAGGAATGGATGTGCTTGGGTCGGGACATCATGTACGCTGTTGATCGGGGGCTCGGGACCATAGAGTCTGGGTGTGGCCGTCGCTCTCGTGTCGGCTGTAGAGTGATCACACCCCAGGTTACTGGGCAGGGCTTTTTTTGGGGCTTCTTGTATATTGGGATTCCATTTCAGTTGTATTTCTTCAAATAGCGCGTTTGCCTGGAAATGACAGATATACCTACCTTATCTAAGCTGGGGTCAGAGAGCATCTCTTTGAACAACCCTTCATGTTCTGTTTGCTACTGGGGTAGCTGCATTTTGTGGCGGGACTAAAATAAACATAAAATATAGCATCTGCCTCAGCCCATAGATCTTACCGTGTAAAGAGTCACAGGATTGACCCTACCATTGCCGCGATAAGCTGTGGCGTCTTTAGCTTTGTTGCATGAATGGACAAAAGCCATGTTAGATCTGAACTTTGTGTAATTCTTTAAATGAAGATAGGATTGAGATTGAATTGTGAAAAATCTGATGCAAGTTAGGATTGAATTGACGTAAATTAGGCTTAGACTGTGACTGGTGACCAAATTCACACAGTCAGCCCACTCCAGAGATCTGTAAAGTATCAGATTGTCCATAGAACCCCCCCCCCCCCCACACACACACACACACACACAAATTCCCCCAAACCCCACCCCGAGCAGTTGAGGGCCTCAGAAGAGTGTTGGCAGTCCCAGTGGAAAAAAAATTTGGGAAATTGTTTGTTTTGGCCTTAGCGTCCTGTGACGAATCGCAACCGGGGAGGGGGGGTGTCATTGTCCCCTGATGCCGTAATGTGCCCCCTATCAGTGCCAATCTGTCCCTCTGAATGCTGCCTTAGCAGACCCAGGGGCAAAAGCAGCCTGCCCAGGGTGTGGGGCATTCAATGGGCAATACTGTCTGGCTTAGAGTTTCAACAAGCGGCCACACAAACACGCATTCATGCTGGCATACTAAGGGGCTTCTTGCGCCCTGTTTCCTGCTAGCAAGCTAGGTATGCACACTCACTCACACACACACACACACTTACTCACACACACACACACATTCACTCACTCACTCACTCAGACTCACTCAGACACACTCAGACACACTCTCACTCACTCACTCACACACACACACACTCACACACACACACAGACACACACACACACACACACACGCACACACACACACACTCCACTATGCTGTGGCTCTGGCTAGCGTTTCTTGTCATTCTTCCTGTTTCCTGCTGACATTTTAAGCTCATGATTCATTCACTAACTCTCTCTGTCTCTCTCACACACCCAGACACACCCGCCCCCACCCACACACATAGACACACACACACACACCCACACACATAGACACACACACACACACACACACACACACACACACACACATACGCACACACACACATACAAACACACATATGCATGCATAAGCCCGCTTTCAAACTCTTCGCACCAAAACACGACGAGAAATTAAAGCGATCTGTTAATGAAGGTGGGACAAATCTTCCCAATGATTTCCTGGGGACACCCATCATTTACGGCTCAGCCATGACAATCAATCATGATTAGACTTGACATAACAATGCAACAACAACACAACAAGCCTCTCGTCTCAGCAACAGGAGCTGCACTGATGCTTGATGGGGTTACAAAGAGAGTGAATTAGGCAAACGCAGAAGCACCAAGAACACAGCGCTTGGTCTTTGAAGACACGTAGAGACACATTGTCGCATACCAGATGTTTCCTTCTTTAAATCTCTCCCTGCTAGCAGACAGGAAAACAGGAACAGGACCTCCTGCATCTCCTGGTTGCATCCATAGTTTCTAGTGCCACTTCCTAATCATATGACTCCCTAACAGTACTAGCGTTAATCTGTAACTGTGTTGTATTATAGAAATATATAATATAATATATGTATAATAAGTATAATATATGTTAATATATGTTAATATATGATGCACAAGACTGTAGCATCTGGTGTGGATAAGCACTGGCCAGATTAGGGCCATGGCCGATCTGCATTCAGCTTCATCAAATTCCCTTTGGCACAGAGAAGTGTTGCATCGTGGGAAAGAAACTCCTTCTAAGAGGACGAAGGAATAAGAGGAAGAAGAGCTCCTGGTTGCCTCCTTAGCTACTCCTCCCTGTCCCTGGTCCGTTTTACATGAGCCCCCCCTCACACACACAGCGTTGTGTTTGGAGCAAGGGGGTAATCAAGCGTTCGAAATGCATACCAGTTATGGGAGGGCCTTTCCGCATGAGAAGCCCACGCCCACATAGCATTAGCCTGGTCCTGACCTCCATTCATTTCAGCTTTTTTGACATGAATTAACTTTACGTCTCAAGCATTCTGTCCCTATTTATGACTGTTGAGTGTGTGTGAGTGTGTGTGTGAGTGTGTGTGTGTGTGTGTGTGTGTTGTGCTGTATGATCGCACCAAAACCTCCTTACTCACTTTATGGTTGCATAATAATAAACGTTTTCCTCCAACTACGTTAAAGCGTCGCAAACCTGGGTCAGTTAATCGGACAGGAGAGAACTAACCAAAATGTAAGAGGAATCTGAAAATCTATTTGGCCATCCGTAAGGTTTTGTTGTATTGTGTTTGTTGTCGCTATGCCAGAGTTTGGCCAGTGAGCCTTGTAGGTGCGCTAATTAAACAGAGCTAGACTACTGTTTCTGTAAGATAACATTTAGCCTCAAACAGAACTAGTAAGAAATGTAAACGTACTTCAAACTGTTGATAGGGGAAAATGGTTAAACGCTCACACCCCATGCTACTATATCATACTGACAAAATGAGAGTCCATAGCCAATCGTGGATATTCCTTTGTGTTTAACTTGGAGATCTACTCCAAAGATGGGTGTGGGCAGTGTAATCACCCCCCCTCCCCCCAAAAGTGACATGGGCCTTCTACAACTTAGCCTACATTAAGATGTGAAATTAAAATGTGCTTGTCTTAAGTATTTTCTGACTAACTTGTATATGTCCCAATGAGAAAGAAAGTCAGCCAAAATCACATTTTGGGGGCGCCCATTGCTTTACATCCCCAAACTGGGCGTAAGCTGCTGTAGCCGCAGTAGACGGTCAGCGAGAGGCCCAACAGGAAGTAGAGGCCCAACAGGAAGTAGTCCATAATCAGGCTTCACTGCTCTCCATTCAAACCCTGTGGAGCGGCTCCGTCTACTTTGACTGTCTATGGTATGTTTGGGTGTGTGTGTGTGTGTGTGTGGGGGGGGGGGAGAGGTTGGCAGGGGTTGTTACCTGCCATCCTGGTGGGGGCAGATAACAGATTGCAGGATTGCCCCCCCCCACACACCCCACACTCCTCAGAGTACTGGCCAGACAGGAGGAGTGGGGTCGGGGCTGGCGGTAACAATACTTCGCTCAATAGCAGGAAGCCATTTTTCACAGCCTTGGCCACACGGACAGGATATCCAGAGTGTTTTACGGGTGACCCTGGAGGCCTACACTCTTGCTCGGGGTGTGACATACACACAGGTCGGGGCGGCCATTTTGAAGTCTACCACACAGCAGCAGCACTGGCCTGTGGACCAGAGCCAATCAGGAAGTACAAAATCTCGCCTGATGACATGAAAGTGGTGACCGTTTAGACCAGAAGTGACATAAGCAATTAAGCCCTGGGTGATTTGTCATCTCTCAGAGAAATAGATTCCTTGTGATGGTATTTAGCAGTCAGTGACCGTCTAAAGCCATATTCATTTCAGCCTCAGGTTTTTGCACTTCTCTACTCACTCCAAATATCAGCCTAGCAATACTGCTTAGCGGACAGCAGACACAGATGTGTGTCTACGTGTTTTTTATCCCCCAAGTGACAGAGTGGGTTTTGCAAATGGCCTTGATGCTTTCTTGGTTTCCACTTACTCCAAATCCACATTTCAGTGTTGTTATCTCCAGATGGGTATATCTATTGGTAACTGTAGGTGGGAATGATTACAGTATTAATGCCATTTGAAATGTATAAATCAATATCCAGACATACATGCTAATGTGTAATAATGTGGTAACATACTTTAACTGATGTTTATAATATGTAATGTGTAATACTATGTGTGTTAATATCCATCTGGCGACACAAATATGGTCTCTGATGTTGACTAGAGCTGGCCAAGCCACAGCACCTCTCTCTTACACTGCATCAGCCTTCCTTTCACTCAGAGAAGTGATGCATCATGGGCAAGAACCTAAATCAGACACGGGGCAACACTGTAGCCTTCAGCTCGAGTGTTCTGTGCAGTGAGAAGATCAGATGACACACCTTGGAAACAAAACTAGCTGGCATGACACGCCAAAATGTGAAAGATACAAAACTAGCTGGCATGACACGCCAAGAAGTGAAACTGTTTTGTAATGTTTCATTCCGTTTTTGCCTCCTCCTTTCCTGTTCACAGTGCACTCCGAAGATCCGTCTGGTCCCGAAGCAACTCCACCGTCACAAGTAGCAGACGCAGGCGGTGAGTAAAGACAGTCAGTGTGTGACCAGTTATTTTTGCTTCTTTTTTCAGTCTGTGTGTGATCAGAGGTTCAGTTATATTTGTTTCTTTTTGTAGGTGAGTCTCTACCAACAGATCCACCAGCAAATCCACCAGCCACAGACGCAGGCGGTGAGTAAAGACAGTCAGGGCCTGATTTACTAACAGGATTGCGCCCATTTCAGGCGTGAAATAGCGGGTGTACACCTCCTTTACAAAGGAGGCGCATTTGAGTAAAGGCGCATATTAACGCTTTGTGGGTGTGTGCTGCAACAAGATTGGAGGGTATAAGGAACGTGGGCGTGTTGCGCAGATATATGGGAGGAGAGAAGTTAAGTGCGCCTAATGATGTATTGCGTGGTATTTACTAAAACTGCCTGACGAGCGCTCGTCTCTAATTTGCGGGATAATTCTCCGCCTCATAAAAGCACGTCTTAACCAGGAAGCGCATTTCCATTGAGTCTGAAAACGTTGATATGGCAGCAGTTATAAAAGCAAGGCGAATACATAGACAGAGACAGCCCAAAGAAATCTTTTTTTCAACTCTTATAACACTTTTTCAGTTAAGCGAACCACAAATCATTAGACATTCCTTGAATGACGGCGAGAGCAAGCTGCCAGCTTCGCCCTGGACGTCAGTCAGCAATGACAATTACCCGGCTCATATTATCACAATGTATGGAAATTGAGATCTTTTGCATTAGAAGTAAAACAAATTAAACAACAGTGTCTAAAATACACGCTGTCCGAGGTGATTACTCATTCATTTATAAGATATAGTCTTACGAAGAAAAACAAACTTTTAAACTCGATTAATCTAGATTAATGAATTTCAAAATGTGCGATTGATTAGTAAAAATGTTTAAATCTATTGACAGCCCTAGTTATTTGTGTTTCTTTTTTCAGTCAGTGTGTGAAGAGTGGTTTAGTTATATGTGTTTCTTTTTGTAGGTGAGTCCCTACCAGCAAATCCAACGACACCAGCCGCGGGCGGTGAGTTAAGACAGTCAGTGTGTGATCAGTGTGTGATCAGTGTGTGAACTCTGGTTCAGTTATCTGTGTGGTTTTTTTTTATAGGTGAATCTAAAACAACAAAACCGCCAACGGCCGCAGGCGGTAAGTTAAGTGTGTGATCAGTGTGTGAACAGTGTGTGGTCAGTGCGTGAAGAGTGTGTGATTAGTGACGGATGGTAAGCAAAGTAGTAACGGAACAATCAGCGTTCAACAATTAGAGGTAGTCACTTATTGAACTAAATCATTAGGAAGGAAAGTGCACCGCCACAGCAGACACATTTTCAATCTGAAATTAAATTATTTAAATGTTTTCAGAAAAAACTATTTTACAGTGATATGTTACATGTATGTGTTGGACTATTTACATGTCAGCAAGCCCTTAAGCTCAACAACAGTGATAAAAAAATGCAGGAGACACAAGGTAAAGAAAAAGAGATTTTAAGAGAAGGGGAGGCCAAATGTCATATTTGGCTGATAATGGCCATGATGTTTGTTTACCTTTTTCTTTGTGACAAAAAAAAAGCATGGCAAAGCTCAGCAAGCAGACGGGTCTAAATACTGAGGACATGATCGGGCTCAGAATAAGTCGCCAATCAGAATCTCAGGCTCGATAGATAAAAGGAACATGGACCAATCAGAACCTCAGGATAGATAGATAAAAGCGCCATGGACCAATCAAAACCTCAGGATAGATCCACAAACTTTTTTTTTTCTGTCATTGGTAAATATGGTAAATGCATGGAAATTTTTTTTCTGTTTTCTACATTGATTATGTATCAGTTATATATTTGTATTTACATGTACCTTTTCCCTGAATTTCAGTTTATTTTAATACCGTGCACTGAGGCATTTAAATGTACATTACATTTGGAAATGTATAGATGTAAATGTAGTATTTATAAATGTGTTGATATTGTGGTGATCATGTAAATAGGTGGTTCTGTGGGGGAACCATAAATGCCATTACTCATCACAGTAACAGGTTAATACAGTAGTGTTTTGAACTGACTTCACCAGAGTGGAATGGC
>NC_137919.1:9411938-9436938 GCF_963457725.1 Sprattus sprattus
GTGTGCGTGCGTGTGTGTGTGTGTGTGTAATGGCGGAGGCAGTGGCGGGGCTGGGAAGGTGTTTCCTGTGATTGGAGATCCCGCCCTGCGAGGGCCCAGTGGAGATGACAGATAGGGACTTCCTCACACAAACACAGGGGCCTATTTTCGACGGGGGCCATTGTGTGACCTGGGGGGCTTTTGGGGGGCCCTGGGCAAATGTCAGAGTGGCCAGAAAAACCATGAGGGTGTACCAGCATATGTGCATAAACGTGCACACACACACACACACACACATACGCACGTACACACACACCAGCATATGGGCATAAATGCACACACACACATACACATTCACACACACATGCCAGCACATGTGCGTAAACGCACATACATACAAAAAAACACATTCAGACATAGGGTTATGCATAAACACACACACACACACACACACACACACACACACACACACACACACACACAGACAGATGTTTGTTTCCACTCATACAACCATGCACATGTTTGTGCATACGTATCTGCTCACACACTCTTACAGAAGGTTTTTTATGTGCATTTGCCACTGTCCTCAGCATCGAACATAAGAGCACAAGGGAGGCTTTGATTTCGGATCTCGGGTCACGCTGGCGCTTATTGTTGCCTCCAGTGCAGTCAACAACACATTGTGTTTCGCTTCCATTCACTCCACTGTCTGACAGTCAAGCCCTCTGCGTGCCACAGCGCCGTAAACAAGTCTAAAAGAAGTTCATTTGTTTGAGAGTTCAATTCCACCGATTCCACCAAAGACAATGCTCGAGGTGTGTGACATCACCAGCTGAGCGGACATGGATGTTTATAAGACGACGACAAGTTGAAATCTGTCAGAAAAGAAAGGAGAGAAAGAGAGAGAGAGATAACATAGGGAGGGGAGAGAGAAGAGAGAGAGATAACATGGCAACAAGTATGTTCCATTCGGGGGAATGTTTTTTTTGCTCTGTGTGTTTCTGGAATGACAGGGAAGAGATGGAATTAACCCCGGAAAAAAAGACAGAAAAACATCTCAGTGGGAATGTCAAGCGTCAAGTGAACAACTCTTCTTATACATGAAAACAGCGCCCTCTAGTGTTAGCTCATCTGCACCAGTAGAACACAAGCAGGAATGGATGACACTCACAGTGACCTGCATGGCTATGTAACAGCTGTGTTCTCAGCAGTTGCTAATTCTAACATCGCTTACATGATTCCTATTTAAATTCAAGTTGATTCTGTAATTTAAGGTGTTGAAATTCGCATTGCTGTATATTCAACTAAGGTCATCTTTCCCTAATTATACAAACATAGCAGCGGCGAGATAAGATGGACGGCAGCCGCAGGGACAGTCACTCAAGAGAGCAAGAGACACTGGTGTTCTACACCCTCACCGCCACTGGAGATCCTCCTGATCGCCATCAATGGACTCCTCTTCACAGATACCACCAAAGAGCACTGAAGTGGGTTAGACTTCAAACATCCAATATGACGTGTGGTATTTTCTGTACATTAAGCCAGACAACTAAAATATACATATAATACTGAAGTATTGAAACATGCAAGCCATTATATAGACTGACACAATTGTATGTCTGATGGCTGAAATTTCATGTCAATTTGAGACCAATTGCCATTGTTTATAATTAAAACCAATTGACTGTGGCAATGTTTACCACTGAAACCAGTTGTGAACACTGAAAACCGTCTGGCAAATTATTTATTGATATGATATTTCAGCCCCAGACGCCGTTGACAAAATGGATCTCTGCCATTGCTTCTCTTTCTCGATATAATGGATGATATTTGGGCTGAAGCATCAGTCTCCTCTGCTTGTTGGTGTTTGCACTGATATCATAGATAATGTCAGTTAATTACTGCGTGAGATGGCTCGGATTCAGTGGATAAGCTCAAGTTAATTCACTGATGTAAATTGGATAGTGTATTAACACCTAAGAAAATAAAGCGAGTTTGTGCGTTCAAGGTTCTGAATATTGCGACTCGCTGTTTGGTAATAGCTTGAAGGCTTGAGTGATATTTTTTTCTCTCATATTTTTGTATCACAAAACATATTACTTTCACAACTATGCAAACGCTTCTTTAAGTTTTATATTGATATTGGTCTTACACTGAATAAATCAACAGGCAACAGTTATATGATCATCTCTCCATGTTTTGCATAAGCTGTCAATCTAAGTCTCTTATTTTTCCATTTTTTTTTTTTTTACCCTTTCTGTTTCGATTGTATTAAGCTTTTATGGGTTTCTAATCTGTCATGGACACGGACTTCCTTTCCTTGTTTTCTCTGCTGTATATTTTACTGCTCGCAGTGTCTGTGCGACTGGTCTTACTAAGTTATAAATAAATAGAAAAATGAAGGATATTCAAGCTTGCAACATGCATTCATATGTGAATCCAGCGGAAAAAGATTGCTGATCGTGTTTTGTGTGTTTGTTTGCTTGTTTGTTTGTTTTTATGTTGTTTCTGTGCTGTTTTTCCACGTGGATCTGTGTCGTTAGAGAGGGCCCACGCTTCACAGCCTTGGCTTCCCATATTCTGTATGCCAAAAATGAATCTGAGATGAAGCAATCAGTTCTGCCACAACATTTGAACACACCTGCTGCCTCTGTTAAATGTTATCCACATGAGCAGTTTGTTTGTCTGTGTCTTTCTTGGGTTTCTCTCTCCATTAAAACACTTTCCTCCCCGAGGACCAAAAAAGCAAATCTCTTTGGCATTTAATAAAGCCCCGCATTAATCCTGTGACATCCTCAACACCAGTCTGACATTAATAGCCCTCGGGTCACATGGCTCAGCCAGCTCCCGCACACAGAAACAGACTGCTGCTAGACTGATATAGCTATCACAGCCTCTCCATCAAGCGTGCAATAATAACCGCATTGTTGCTAGGCGCTCATCTGCACAGCTGCCCCTAGTCACTGTGGGTGACACAGATCCTCATCATGGCTACCATGTAGCATATAGCATGTAGCATATAGCATGTAGCAGGAACATAATGATGCACTCTGCTTGGCGGACATCATTGTGATTATGCATAAGAGGAGATTTATTTGAGGTCAATGATGGTTTTACCAAATAAAAGTCTCTTCCTCTCTTGTTCAACTGATATTACTTCATCAGCAATTCCACACATTAATTCCAAGTGAATTCGGTTAATCCAAATCATGCTCTTCAGTGAAAAGGTTTCCTGCTGGTCTCTAACATTTGTATTTGGGTTTAACCAAAGTATGTCACCTTTTTATTCATTGTAAACCAACCCAATGACTGGTGTTTGACTCTTAGTAGGCATGTTCACTCTCCAATCACTCTAATCTTTAGAAAACTCTCCACCACCCATAGTTGGGATATTGCCATTGGCCAAGCCGGGCCGGGCTGTGCCAAGCTAATTTGCATTTCCATTAGAGGTCCAATGGCGGCAATCAGAGCCACAGCTCATTTTGGACCCTCTCCTGATCCGGGCCAAAACACACAGGGTCCACCTCCGAACCCCCCGACTGACGTTGAAGATACCATCTCTTTTACGAATGAGCCATTCGTAAAAGAAATGGTATCTTCAGCGCTTGCCGTAGTGTGTCTGCAATTTTGTTCCTCAGGACACAGTACAAGGCACATCCGTTTAAAAAGTTCAATGTGGACACTATAGTAACCGGATCAACAACAGTAAATGGTAACCTGCCCATGGACATTTCGACCACAGTGAGTGTGTTTAGGCAGACATTGAATTCATAAAATAATGAATAGGTTTAAGTTTAGGGTATAAACTAATATTCCCTCATTGTGACAAGTGGTATAAACTTAATAAATGCTACGGTTGAAGTGGATATGGTCACACTGGGAGTGGGGGCCACATTTTAGCCAAGGAGGCTGGCCTATGAATAGGGTGGATGTGGGGGGGGGGGGGGGGCATCAGCCAAGGAGGTTGGGCTATGAATAGGGTGGATGTTGGGAGGGCAGCATCAGCATGACTGTAACATAATAAAGCACTAATAAAGACCCTGGTGCCACGCAGACTATGAGCTCTCCCTCTCGTTCTCCCTCTCTCTCTCTCTTTCTCTCTCTCTCCATCTCTCTTTCTCTCTCTCTCCATCTCTCTTTCTCTCCCTCTCTCTAACTCTCTGTCTATCTCTCTCTCGTTCAGTCAACCCCATTTCTTACACCACTCTCTGAACATGATCTGCGGTGGGAAATGTGGTGAGGATGGACTGCTGGATTTCCCATCAGACAGTAGCTGGTGCTGGAGGAGAGACATGCCATACCATATTAGATCATAATAATAATAATAACTAAAATGCGTTTCGTGAACGAACTGCGAGAGTGTGCTTGCTCTGTTGCGGCCATCAAGCACAAGCAACTGCAGTGGCCGAGCGCGCATATGTTGTTGAGGGGCCTCACAGACTGATATCTGAGAACAAAATCTGTATAGTACTGTGTTTTCTGTGTTCAGTACAACGTTGAATGCAGGTTGTAGGATGAATCTGCCAGCCTTCCAGTGTAACCATCTGCAGTGACACTGAATACACCTTTTTGTTTTCAACCAATATATTTTAGCAAGCAACCAAGCTCAACCATTATATTTTGGCTCCACTGACGTTTAGACATACGACATACTTGTTAATATTTGTTAATTTGTTAATACTTGTTAACATACTTGTTAATTCAGGGCCACTCAGGCAAACAAAGAGATAGAAGACAGTACAGAGACATAAGCTGAATGATCAGCAAACCACAGCACAAAAAAAACACCATTTATTCACCTAGCTCAGTACTTGAAATTCCACCTTAAATATTTAATGCTTGAAATACCAGGCTGTATTTGACTTGCCCAGACGAACTGAGAGGCACTTATGGCTGTAGTGCATAACTGTTCCTAAATAGGAATGATTTGTACTACACCCAACATTGCTTGTGTGTGTGTGTGTGTGTGTGTGTGTGTGTGTGTGTGTGTGTGTGTGTGTGTGTGTGTGTGTGTGTGTGTGTGTGTGTGTGTGTGTGTGTGTCAGGAGGAGAAGGAGAGGGACCACCACTGCAACCCCACCCAAGAGTGGTCTCAGGTTATGATGGTCTGGGGCCGGGATGGTTGTGGAAGATTTAGAGAAGAGTCTATTGTGAATACTTTTGTGTGAGTTAGTGTGTCTTTGTGTGTGATTATGAACATATTCATCTTCCACTAGGTAACATCTACACAGACTGAGAAACAGTAATAAATAACATTTAAATAACCATGATGTGGCGCCAGCTGTGGAGTCTAAACGCAGTGGGGCAAGAACATCAGACAGCTGAGAGAGGGGAAAGGTTGGGGAGAGACAGTCTCTGCACAAAGAGTTCTCATTATGCAGCTGCACATGTGACCGTAGGTAAATTAATAAAAGAAAGGCTGCTTTCATTCAACCATCAAAAGATGAATAAAACACACATGTACGATGAGGAATTCATAAGGTGTGGGTATCTTTTGGTCTCGCAGTTGTGTCTGTATCTGTGTAACAGGACTGCAGTGTGCTCACATGCATCTGTAATGGCGCTGTTGTGACTGTCTGGGGTCAGTTAGTTAAGTGCTGCAGTCTGTCAGAGTGCCATTATGCTTTATAACAAACCACGTTTCTCTGCAGCATTGTTGTAACACTGTAATAACATTCTAAGAATAAACTAATTAAAATAAAATGCACTTGTCCAGTGAATTCACCATTCAACTTCACCTCAGTCTGAGCTTTAATGAAACCTCAGAGTAATTGTGTAGCCTGCTGGTGTTAGATTCTGGTGTATTTCTCATGTATAGATCTCTAATGTAGGTACCTCCATGACTTTCAGGCCCTCCTGAGGGACCATGTAGGCCCAGATCCCAGTAAGGTTAACAGGTCACCATAACGTATACTAAAGGCATATGATGCCGTTGGAGACAGCTCCACTATGTCTGCTTAGGCCCCTCTGTGTGTGTGCCGTGTAGCATTCCTCAAAGGCGCCAATTCTATCAGGCCCAAGGGCAAGGGCATCGATGAGCTCATGAGACTGTTTACGTGTTCATATGTGTGTGTGTAATCCTTTGGTAGAGATGTTATACATTCTATTTGGCTTACGTAATTATACAGGTTAAATTGGGCTGCGCGCTAGACTCAGGTCGATCAGAGCAAGAATCACGAGAGACGGACACCATCTCCTCTCCAGGACGGATCCACGCAGGCCGCGTGTGTCCTGAAAGAACTCTGCTCCACCTCGACTTCAGATACTTAGACTCAGAAAAGTACTTAGTGATATTTCTTGTCTGCTACAATATATATCTTTTGCTCTGATCCGAACCACTTCAGCTTCCTTGATTGAGACTCCATTCTCCAACCAACGAGACCACCTTTTGTGATTAAGCGTAGTAGCCTAAATATAGAAAAGAATCTTACACTGGGTCAGGAAATTAACTGGATAAAAAGCCTTTCATGGACAACATTGATTTGGTGGTCTAGTAAAGCTGTATGAATGGAATGAGTCTACCGTAAAATATACTATACTATACATTGTAGTAGCTATTGTTCGGTTCAGTTAGGGAAATATATTACTGCAAAAAAAGTCTTATAATAAGTGTCTTTACATTTTACTTGAATCCCGTGGAGCTCCTGTACATCTTCTGATCATTTTGAATCTGCTTTGAAACTTGGACTTGGGGTGATCTGTTCATTCTTTTCTTTCATTACGAATAAAAGTAGAAAGCCCATGGTGACCGAGACTTTCCTCTTGCATGTTTTTCATCTTTCACCAGCTGCTTTGCCTTTTACGTTTACATTTCAATTTTTAGATGTTGCACACCTTGACCAGATATTCTTGCCCTTGGCAGCAGACTGGAATAATCATTTCCCACAGTGGTTACATTCATTTCCCATAGGCCTTACAGTGGTTACATTCAACCCCCATAGGCCTTACAGTGGTAACACTCATTTATAGGCTGGAACATGTTCCCTGAAAATGATGTAAATAGTGCTCCGGCAATATTACCACTGGCAAAATCTGATATAGAGTTGGCAGTATACAAGACATGGCATTTAAATTAACGGGAGATGGTGTCCAATTACTGTGCTAAAACACCTTGTCAAGACAGATATGCTATTAAATGAGAAGTTTTAAGATATCAGATTTATTTATTCTGGGTATGCAGTATTGTTAGGGATTTAGAACTGCAATATTCCTTTTAAATATCTGATTGTAACATCCTGGACACCTGATTTGAAAAAAGCAAAAAGAGCCATTTGATACATTGGTTTTGACCACTTGCAAAACAAAACACTATATTATTATTTACAGTTTTACAACTGTCTATGAGTACATTTCTCTAACCACATCTTGGCTATGTTATTTGATGCCTACACTTTAAAACATCACAATGCATAATCATCTGGGCTTGCCTCTTGGCCTTTGAACAGTGGAATAGCCTACTGTGTGTAATGCCAACATGAATGAAGAAAACACATAGGAACCCATAGTCATTTATTTATCTTCCACAGGATGACTGTCATCAAATCCTCTGCCCCTCTCTCTGACTCTCTCTTAAGAATTTACCGGGGCATGTGTTTAGTGATCTAAAGTGATCTGATAGAACGGATTCATTCATTTTTACCTCCAGCAAGGAGGTTATGCGATCGGCTCCGTTAATTAATTTATTTATTTGTCCGTCTGTTTGTCTGTCTGTGGACAAGATTTCTCAGAAACTACTGGGCGGATCTTTCTGAAATTTTCACAAGAGGTGGATCTTGCTCCTGGGACATCCCCATTAAAATTTCAGATTTCAGGATGATCCGGATCTGGAGCAATCCGAGATTTCTGGCCTCCAGCAAGGGTTGACGTTGATAGTACAGCAAGATCTATCGGGGCGAATGATTCACATTGTAGTATGGGTGAGGATTTTGGTTCGTGGAAAATCCCAATGAGGTTATTTGTCAAAACAAGGAATGATGTTTAGACCAATACACGATATTTCTCTCAATGTCCCAATACGATATTGAAAGGAATGATGTTTAGACTAATTGAAAGGACTGATGTTTAGACTAATACACGATCTTTCTCTCAATGTCCCAATACGATATTGATCCTAACATTGCTTCGCGTGACTAACTAAACGTAGCCTATGTGATACGTTGTCATTGTAATCGAAAACTGTGCATTGGGATCGAGCAAGTGCTTGATACAAGATTTACACTGAGTTTTGGGTGAATACAACGTCACTTTGTGAATACAACGTCGTTGAAACGCAGTACTGCAAATACGTCAGCACAATGTATGGGGAAAACACGGTCCCGGAAGATGTTGTCTTCAGAATGGAAGAAATTGTGTAACGGACCCTTGCTGGAGGTCAGAAATCTCGGATTGCTCTTGTTTCAACATGCATTGCATTGGAATTTGTCAAATCTAAATACATAGTTTTACTGTGTGTGAACTTGGGAGCACATATGCGTAGCCTACACACAGCAGTGATAAGAGCATTGATGATATTTAGCATTTGTTCCCCCCCAATTGGTTTACCATTTAAAGAACCACCGTATAAGCACCACCGTAAATGCGTGAACAAATGTAGTGGTGATAATACAGGTATTTTACTCTCCTGTTCCAGTCTGCGGCAAAACGAACATAGCTCCTCAAAGTAGGAGGGCAATATTTTCTGCTTTAGTCTATCTAAACTAGCATATAGATAGACCATCTTTCGCTCAGCAGGATATAGGTTTCTCTAGGTTTGAGCAAAATGGGTTGTAAATGAGATGTGTTAAGATCTCAAGATCTGCACTTATGACCGCATTATGAACAGTTATGAACACTTCAAGAGATTATACAATACATATTTCGTTATGAGGTAAACTAGGTTTTTCTAAAGAAATGTGTACATTTCCTTTTGTACACAACACTCATATGCATTTGTAAAGTCTTATTCATCCTCAAGTAGTGAATATTCGAACTTTTTATTGTTGAAATTTTGCGCTGTTCCCACACTGCCACATGAGTCATGACATCAGACATTTAAATCCTAAAGCCTAAACATGAACGAGCAGACTCACACCAGTCAGAACGCTGTAAACATTCTGAGAAGTTCGCATGACAACAGTGGCTGTAAGGGGAAGTTTATTGTTGCGCCGAGTGTTATGATGACGTTGCGTTACATTTAATCTATTATGACGTTTCGCCCCTATATAAAGCGGTGCAAAGCAGAATTTACTCATTTGTTGTCCTAAGAGTACTGGGTAAAGTCAGACGTTTTTTTGTGTGTGGCTAACAGAGAAGAGATGCACGTCACTGAGAGTGCCCGCACCTTCACCTATGATGATTTCAAAAGCCAATACATCTTGAAAAAAAAGGTTCATATTTGTCCACATGTCAGAGGCAAGACTGACCCCAGAGAGGTGTACCGTCGTGTTCTGATGAAATGGCGGCGCTGTATCTTACAACCCTCTCATAGAGACCAAGTAGGATTAGAGATGATGTGGAGCCTCTTTGCACTCCTGGGCAGGAATAACGGGGTAAGTGTAGCTGTGTGTGAGTGTGTGTCTGTGTGTGTGTGTGATAAGAGACTGAGATAGAGAGAGAGAGAGAGAGAGAGAGAGAGAGGCAGAAAGGGTTAAACACAATCTTGCTTGGCTATATGTTTTTAGTGTACTTTAGAATTTTACCTGAATGTGTCTATGTGCGTTCACCACATTCCCTGATCCAGATGGCGACTGGTAAAGAGATGGCCGCCCTGCTGCTGCACAGAAGCAAGCATGGACCTGGAGCAGCAAAGGATTGTGGTAGAGGCACCAATGACCTCGTAGATTTTCTCATCTCTGGCAAGAAAAAGGCATGCTACTCCCTCACATATTTATTGTCAGCTGGAATAGACACATTGATACACTGCAATTAACCTGATTCCATTCATAATATGTCATATATGGATGGTTACACTGCCTTGCAGGAGGCTCTGGACTTGGCCATCAGCCGAGGTTACTGGGAGCACGCCTTATTTCTGGAAAACGTGATTGATAAATCATTATGTGGCAGGGCCATCAGTGGGTAAGGATACTACTACCTTTTGTCCAGCTCAAAGTAGATACATTGAGGTGTGAAGAAGAGAACCACAAATGAAGATCAGCTGACATGTTGCTTAAGCTTTTTGTCATGTTTCTTTTGTCTTGCTGTTTAGATTCATCAGTGGACTGGATGATAGGGATCCGATGAAAACCTTTTATCAGGTTCAAGCAGGTGTACTTCCATCAGCTGCCACTGTGAGTATCTGCTTTTCAGGCTAATTTGTGGTTTGTCTCTATGTGTATGTGTGTCTGGGGGAGGTGTGTGTGCTGTATGAGCTTATACCCTCTTGTTTTGCATTGTCAGTAATGATGAACGTATTTTCAGTATATTACCCTAATCAATGTGAATCTTAATATAGGCTATACAATGACCACAACCTTTCTAATAAAGCATGTCATTTCTAGAGCTGTGGGGATGAGACCTTTGGAGATTGGCGCCCCCACTTGGCCATGATTTTGATGAATTCCATCAATTCTGACTTTCAAAAAGAAGTCATTATAAACATGGGAGAAACCCTATGTGAGAAAGACTTTTTACTAAACCCAGTCAGACAACATATTTCCATACAGGGAAGCATATTGTTAGCTAACGCAATATCATGCTTTGCCCTGTTCAGCATCTAAAGGGCACTTGTGGGCTGCGCATGCTTGTTACTTGACTATTGAAATGGAGCCAGGCAAATACAATCAAAACTCCAGGCTAGTTCTTGTTGGAGGAGACCTCAGGTGAGTCTTGTATGAAATATCATGCAAACGGACTATGAACTACTTTCTAAAGTAACACAACATCGTCCTCTATTATATTATAGCTTACCATTCAAGCAGTTTGCTTGCAACACTGCAATTGAGCAAACGGAACTCTACGAATATTGTTCATCTCTCCGCGATGGTCATTGTGTACCTTACTTCCAGGTATGAACATATGAACGTGTTTTTTAGGTAGTTTTAATGTTTATACCATAAGATAATGAATATAATTTGGTCTTATGTCATGTCAGAAATATGCTAAGCTTCTGCTTTTCCTTCAGATCTTTAAGATTTTGTCCGCGGGGAGACTGTTCCAAGCAGGACATTCTGCCAAGGCCCTTAAATATGCTGAGGCCATTGGAAAAGCTTTGTTGGCGTCTCCATCAGCAGATAGATGGGTGTTGTCAAATCTCCTGAAAGTAAGCAGTGTATTGATTCTTTCTCCTGTACATTTTGCAATTAAAATTGACTCTTCAATAGAGACAGTCCTCATGCTGTAGTGTATTTCATGTAACAGCAAAACTCACGGCAAAATCCATGCTGTCTTGCAGTTCTGTGCCGCCCTGCCCCCAGCGTTGCAAGGAGAGCTTCCTTGGATTACAAGCCTCAAGAGGCTGGAAAAGGGTTTGGTGCTCAAGGAGGTGACTGTACCTCCAAAAGGTTCAGAGCTGTTTCACCGTCAGTCTGTCGTGCCACTGGAAAATAAGTCAGGCACAGCTCATGGAAGTGGGATGGAGATGTCACAACCATCTCCTGATGAGGACATTCCTCCTGCTCTAGTCCAGGGCCAACCTGAGGTCCAGAGTGTGGAACCTGAGGAGGGGGTCAGTAGTCAATCAGACCCAAACAATCACTCCTTCCAGGTATGAACATATGAACGTGTTTTTTAGTTAATTTTAATGTTTATACCATAAGATAATGAATATAATTTGGTCTTATGTCATGTCAGAAATATGCTAAGCTTCTGCTTTTCCTTCAGATCTTTAAGATTTTGTCCGCGGGGAGACTGTTCCAAGCAGGACATCCTGCCAAGGCCCTTAAATATGCTGAGGCCCTTGGAAAAGCTTTGTTGGCGTCTCCATCAGCAGATAGATGGGTGCTGTCAAATCTCCTGAAAGTAAGCAGCGTATTGATTCTTTCTCCTGTACATTTTGCAATTAAAATGGACTACTCAATAGAGAAAGTCCTCATGTTGTAGTGTATTTCATGTAACAGCCAAACTCACGGCAAAATCCATGCTGTCTTGCAGTTCTGTGCCGCCCTGCCCCCAGAGTTGCAAGGAGAGCTTCCTTGGATTACAAGCCTCAAGAGACTGGAAAAGGATTTGGGGCTCAAGGAGGTGACTGTACCTCCAGAAGGTTCAGAGCTGTTTCAGCGTCAGTCTGTCGTGCCACAAAATAAGTCAGGCACAGCTCATGGAAGTGGGATGGAGATGTCACAACCATCTCCCGTTGAAGACATTCCTCCTGCTCTAGTCCAGGGCCAACCTGAAGTCCAGAGTGTGGAACCTGAGGAGGGGTCCAGTAGTCAATCAGACCCAAACAATCACTCCTTCCAGGTATGAACATATGAACGTGTTTTTTAGGTAGTTTTAATGTTTATACCATAAGATAATGAATATAATTTGGTCTTATGTCATGTCAGAAATATGCTAAGCTTCTGCTTTTCCTTCAGATCTTTAAGATTTTGTCCGCGGGGAGACTGTTCCAAGCAGGACATCCTGCCAAGGCCCTTAAATATGCTGAGGCCATTGGAAAAGCTTTGTTGGTGTCTCCATCAGCAGATAGATGGGTGCTGTCAAATCTCCTGAAAGTAAGCAGCGTATTGATTCTTTCTCCTTTACATTTTGCAATTAAAATGGACTACTAAATAGAGAAAGTCCTCATGTTTTAGTGTATTTCATGTAACAGCAAAACTCATGGCAAAATCCATGCTGTCTTGCAGTTCTGTGCCGCCCTGCCCCCAGCGTTGCAAGGAGAGCTTCCTTGGATTACAAGCCTCAAGAGGCTGGAAAAGGATTTGGAGCTCAAGGAGGTGACTGTACTTCCAGAAGGTTCAGAGCTGTTTCAGCATCAGTCTATCGTGCCACTGGAAAATAAGTCAGGCACAGCTCATGGAAGTGGGATGGAGATGTCACAACCATCTCCCGTTGAAGACATTCCTCCTGCTCTAGTCCAGGGCCAACCTGAGGTCCAGAGTATGGAACCTGAGGAGGGGGTCAGTAGTCAATCAGACCCAAACAATCGCTCCTTCCAGGTATGAACATATGAACGTGTTTTTTAGGTAGTTTTAATGTTTATACCATAAGATAATGAATATAATTTGGTCTTATGTCATGTCAGAAATATGCTAAGCTTCTGCTTTTCCTTCAGATCTTTAAGATTTTGTCCGCGGGGAGACTGTTCCAAGCAGGACATCCTGCCAAGGCCCTTAAATATGCTGAGGCCCTTGGAAAAGCTTTGTTGGCGTCTCCATCAGCAGATAGATGGGTGCTGTCAAATCTCCTGAAAGTAAGCAGCGTATTGATTCTTTCTCCTGTACATTTTGCAATTAAAATGGACTACTCAATAGAGAAAGTCCTCATGTTGTAGTGTATTTCATGTAACAGCCAAACTCACGGCAAAATCCATGCTGTCTTGCAGTTCTGTGCCGCCCTGCCCCCAGAGTTGCAAGGAGAGCTTCCTTGGATTACAAGCCTCAAGAGACTGGAAAAGGATTTGGGGCTCAAGGAGGTGACTGTACCTCCAGAAGGTTCAGAGCTGTTTCAGCGTCAGTCTGTCGTGCCACAAAATAAGTCAGACACAGCTCATGGAAGTGGGATAGAGGTGTCACAACCATCTCCCGTTGAAGACATTCCTCCTGCTCTAGTCCAGGGCCAACCTGAAGTCCAGAGTGTGGAACCTGAGGAGGGGTCCAGTAGTCAATCAGACCCAAACAATCACTCCTTCCAGGTATGAACATATGAATGTGTTTTTTAGGTAGTTTTAATGTTTATACCATAAGATAATGAATATAATTTGGTTTTATGTCATGTCAGAAATATGCTAAGCTTCTGCTTTTCCTTCAGATCTTTACGATTTTGTCCGCGGGGAGACTGTTCCAAGCAGGACATCCTGCCAAGGCCCTTAAATATGCTGAGGCCATTGGAAAAGCTTTGTTGGTGTCTCCATCAGCAGATAGATGGGTGCTGTCAAATCTCCTGAAAGTAAGCAGCGTATTGATTCTTTCTCCTGTACATTTTGCAATTAAAATGGACTACTAAATAGAGAAAGTCCTCATGTTGTAGTGTATTTCATGTAACAGCAAAACTCATGGCAAAATCCATGCTGTCTTGCAGTTCTGTGCCGCCCTGCCCCCAGCGTTGCAAGGAGAGCTTCCTTGGATTACAAGCCTCAAGAGGCTGGAAAAGGATTTGGAGCTCAAGGAGGTGACTGTACTTCCAGAAGGTTCAGAGCTGTTTCAGCATCAGTCTATCGTGCCACTGGAAAATAAGTCAGGCACAGCTCATGGAAGTGGGATGGAGATGTCACAACCATCTCCCGTTGAAGACATTCCTCCTGCTCTAGTCCAGGGCCAACCTGAGGTCCAGAGTATGGAACCTGAGGAGGGGGTCAGTAGTCAATCAGACCCAAACAATCGCTCCTTCCAGGTATGAACATATGAACGTGTTTTTTAGGTAATTTTAATGTTTATACCATAAGATAATGAATATAATTTGGTCTTATGTCATGTCAGAAATATGCTAAGCTTCTGCTTTTCCTTCAGATCTTTACGATTTTGTCCGCGGGGAGACTGTTCCAAGCAGGACATTCTGCCAAGGCCCTTAAATATGCTGAGGCCATTGGAAAAGCTTTGTTGGCTTCTCCATCAGCAGATAGATGGGTGTTGTCAAATCTCCTGAAAGTAAGCAGCGTATTGATTCTTTCTCCTGTACATTTTGCAATTAAAATGGACTACTAAGTAGAGAAAGTACTCATGTTGTAGTGTATTTCATGTAAGAGCAAAACTCACGGCAAAATCCATGCTGTCTTGCAGTTCTGTGCCGCCCTGCCCCCAGCGTTGCAAGGAGAGCTTCCTTGGATTACAAGCCTCAAGAGGCTGGAAAAGGATTTGGAGCTCAAGGACGTGACTGTACTTCCAGAAGGTTCAGAGCTGTTTCAGCGTCAGTCTGTCGTGCCACAAAATAAGTCTGCTCTAGTCCAGGGCCAACCTGAAGTCCAGAGTGACAACAGCTCAGTCTGCAGAGGTAGTCCCGAGATCATCAGGCCGCGAAGAAAGGTTCGAATTCGCATTCCCAGCCCTGACAGACTAATTTTACTACTACAATTATTGGTGGTCTTATTGGTCAACAAATGCTTAATTAAACGTATTGCTTCATTTGGTTACAGCGATTTTGGACTTCCTGGTTTGGCTGTTTCAGGAGGGCAGAGGAGTAGTTCCTTTTTTCACGGTAAGATGGTTTTTTCCCCCTCAAAGGTTTTTTTAGGGTTCACATCAACTACAAGACATACAGTACTTAGATGAGCAGCCAATTGGTAAACAGGATGTTTCCTCCAGGTTCTACCCAGGCTGTTCCGGTGGATCCAGAGGAATGAACCTCAGCAAGCTCACCCCTAGTCTATCAACTCTTGAAGGACATATTATGACCATTTGACCATCAGAATTAGAAACAAAAAAATGAATTAAAAAATGTTGTTTCATCCCTTGTATGTAAGAGTTTTGTATGTTCTGATGAAGTTGATACACTAAATGAACCCCTATCGTTAAATCCATGCCTGACTAAAAGTCCCAGAGAATCACAAACCATTTCTAGCTCTACTTCACAATATAGCTGCCTAGTGTAATAAGTTAACGTAAAACATAAATGTTTATAAAGTATCAGACATAAACAGGATACACCACACCAGTTACCAATTGATATTATGTGTTTATATACCGAAAATGTCAGTAAATCGAGATGATGCTGCTGTTGGTCCCGACAACTGTCTGTGACCGTAAATAATTTTTCAAGTTCGCATGTACCTATTTTTAGGCGCATATGCGAGTGAAATACTCGCACTGTAGAGCCCACTGTAGAGCCCTGTGCTCGTAAATTAATATTCCTTGTTAGTGTGCTTGCCCGAAGGGAAGCACAGTATTGTTGTTGTCAAGTTTTCTTTGGCGCAGGTGTCAGTGAAGCTCAGTGAAGCACAGGTGCAAGCCAGTTTAATGAGCCTATTATGATGTCATAATGCCTCAAAGTTCTGCCATGCAAGTCTATGGAGAAAAAAGGTGATGGAAAAAGAGCAATAAAAAAGGAGTGGCAAGGAGTACCGCCATAAAAAGATATAGCAGGTTGCACCGGATCGGGCCGGACGTTTCGGTGTTTGAACGGCGTCTGTACCTCGAACGGGCGAGGCCTGATTCGATGCAAGAAAAACGGGGAGAATAAAGAAAGAAAACTTGACAACAACAATACTGTGCTTCCCTTCGGGCAAGCACACTAATAATACAAAAAATGAGTTAACATAAGCATAAAAGAAAACGTAGTGTTTCTCGATTTAACACAAGGCCAGAAATGCCTTCCTGAATAAAAATGTTTTAAGTCCAGCTTTAAAGGATTCCAGCGTCTGCGTTGCCCTTAGGTGGTCAGGGAGGCTGTTCCATAAGTGTGGTGCTGTCGAGCAAAAGGCCTGATCGCCCATGGTGCGGAGCTTGGTTTTGGGGATGCGGAGGAGCGAGCTGTTTGAAGACCTGAGGGTGGAGGTTTGGGGAGTAATTAATTCTTGCAGGTAGGGAGGTGCATGCCCATTTATGCATGTATGGGTGAGCATACCATGTGTGGAGACATCTGTCAATTATTGGGATGCAATGTAGAGTTTAAAAGTGATGGGTTCTTCTTTTCATTCCCTGTCTTGAACTGTGTTACACACACAAATGAATCTGTTTTCTGTCTCAGTCTCATATCTCTTTGATGCCCACTACTGGTAAAGAATAAAATGGACACTGTGAGACATAGAGACAGCCTCTGTGCTATGCTATGGGTTTCACTGTAAAGGACTTAACAACATAACATGTGTATCTATACAGCACACTGAATTAACCTAAACCTGTGTGTGTGTGTGTGTGTGTGTGTGTGTGTGTGTGTGTGTGTGTGTGTGTGTGTGTGTGTGTGTGTGTGTGTGTGTGTGTGTGTGTGTGTGTGTGTGTGTGTGTGTGTGTGTGTGTGTGTGTGTGTGTGTTTGTGTGTTTGTGTGTGTGTGTGTGTGTGTGTGTGTGTGTGTGTGTGTGTGTGTGTGTGTGTGTGTATGTGTGTGTGTGTGTGTGTTTGTGTGTGTGTGTGTGTGTGTGTGTGTGTGTGTGTGTGTGTGTGTGTGTGTGTGTGTGTGTGTGTGTGTGTGTGTGTGTGTGTGTGTGTGTGTGTGTGTGTGTGTGTCTGAGTTGCATATCACTGATTTGGTTCTAGTTCTCATTCAGTTCTCTCCATGTGGGGCCACTGTAGTTCCTCTCTTCTCCTAGTTCCTCTCCTTCCCTCTTTTGCGTACAGGTCAGGTTCTTTTTTTTGGTCACTTTCCTGTAATAAATAGTTTTCATTCCGTGATATCTCTCTGTTAACCCTCTCTCTCTCTCTGTCTCTACCTCTCTCTCTCTCTCTCTCTGCCTCTCTCTCTCTCTCTGCCTCTCTCTTTCTCTCTCCCTCTCAGTCTCTCTCTCCTCCCTCCCTCTCTCTCAGTCAATCTCTGTCTAACTTTCTCTCTCAGTCTCTCTCTCCTCCCTCCCTCTCTCTCTCTCAGTCTCTCTCTTACTTTCTTTCAGTCTATCTCTCCTCCCTCCCTCTCTCTTTCTCAGTCTCTCTCTCTTACTTTCTCTCAGTCTCTCTGTCCTCCCTCCCTCTCAGTCTCTCTCTTTTACTTCATCTCTCTGTCTCTCTGAATGTGGATGTGTGTGTGTGTTGAGATTCTATGTGTTTCTTCACGTCACCTCTCTTTGCTCTTTTGAAGGACAGCGGACTCTCAGAAGTGACTCAGACTGGTGGGCAGAAAGAAAGTGAAGGAGAGGAAAAACACTGGACCCTTTCTCTACCTCTTTCACTCTCTCTCTCTAACTCTACCTCTCTCTTTCTCCCTCTGCCTCTCCCTCTCTCTGCCTCTCTATCTGTACCTCCTTCTCTCTCTCTCTCTCTCTCTCTCTCTCTCTCTCTCTCTCTCTCTCTTACTCTGCCTCTCTCGATTTCGATTCAAATAGCTTTATTGACATGACGGCTATGGTTACAGTATTGTCAAAGCATTTAAAATAATAATAATAACTACAATACAAAAAAAAACACATGAAAACAAACTGCTCTCTATGAGCAGAAAAACATGTGTGTGTGTGTGTGTGTGTGTGTGTGTGTGTGTGTTTACGTGTGTGGTTTGTGTTGTGTGTGTGTGTGTGTGTGTTTTCAATCAAATCATTTATTTTACTGATGAGGTGACTCCCTCTCTCTCTCCTCCCTCTCTCTCAGTCCCTCTCTCCTCCCTCCCTCTCTCTTAGTCTCTCTCTTTCTCTCTCAGTCTCTCTCTCCTCCCTCCCTCTCTCTCTCAGACTGGTGGGCATGTCTGAGGGACGGAGAGAAAGTAAAGGCAAGATCTTTTAACATTTGATTATCTCTTAATATTTTAAAATGTTTTTTACTTTTTACTCTTTAATATATTTGGTTTGATATATTGTTTTTTTATGTGAAGTACTTATGTGAAGTATGTTTTTATGTTTATTGTCACCACCAATATGCCAAAACAAATTCATGGTAGGTGTAAACCCACCTGGCAATAAAAACAATTCTGAGAGGAGAAACACTGGACGCTTTCTCAGCCCTTCACAAGTGTGGCCTTGTTTCAGGGTGGAGGTGGCTTGGGTTACCACTGATGGAGAGGCCTGCCAACCTGCAGACCAGCTGTGCATCAGTAACCCTCGCTGGCTTAAGAAACGGTTAGGCCTCGTGTTAGGTTTTTGGATTTAGAGGTTTCTGTGCAAATGTGCAGCCCTTTCTCTCCTTACAAGCACCCAATGCGACCTTATATGTGTGTGTTTGTGTGTGTGTGTGTGTGTGTGTGTGTGTGTGTGTGTGTGTGTGTGTGTGTGTTTGTGTGTGTGTGTGTGTGTGTGTGTGTGTGTGTGTGTGTGTGTGTGTGTGTGTGTGTGTGTGTGTGTGTTGTGTGTGTGTGTGTGTATTCAGTGCGTCTAAGAGGACCTTATAGCAGGGTGATGACCTTATATGTGTGTGTGTGTGTGTGTGTGTGTGTGTGTGTGCATGGAAGTTGTTGTAAGTCTAGTTGCCTTGTGTATTAAATTTAGTCTCATTCCATTCCAGCCCTATATAATATATGTGCCCCCTCCCAAGATAGAAGCTAGGCTCTGATATGGATCCTGTCCTAATTTATGTGTGTGTGTATGTCTGTGTGTATGTGTGTGTGTGGTGTGTGTGTGTGTGTGTGTGTGTGTGTGTGTGTGTGTGTGTGTGTGTGTGTGTGTGTGTGTGTGTGTGTGTGTGTGTGTGTGTGTGTGTGTGTGGGTGCCCCGATCCAGAACCTGATCAGAGCCAGGTGTGACCCACAGCCGGCGGATATGTGGGTCAGTATCTCTCGTTCATGTTACTGCACCATAGCCACTTCTCATTCAGATCCTCAGTTCCCCCTCCCTCCCTCCCTTCCTCCTTCTCGGCAATAAACCGGTGTGTGTTGCGTGAAGGAATCAGAATTTAAGGTTTACAGTTAATGGTCACGTAAATAGTAACAGCCATGTAGTGGTTTGAAGAGTATGTAGAGCGGGGGTGGGGGATGAGATATAAATTACCTGAGCACGGCCGCCATGCGCTAACACACACCCAACGCTAACACACACCAACACACCCTGCAGCGCACGATGGTGATTTTTATACCGTATATTTGTTGGAGACTCTCCTGAGGTCTGAGGTATGGTCAGTCCAGGAAACAGGTTTAATCTTGTACAATGGTGCGCACCAAGGGAGTCAGACAGAAGTTCACTCAACACAGCTTCAGCTAAGAATCTTTCTAATCAACTCTTACTAGAATTCTTACTCTCACCTCCCCTGGTCATGTCAAAGTGTCCTTTGAAGGCCCTTGGGTACAACAACGCTTGGCGGACGTGCTCTCAGGTGATTTATACCCCCCCCCCCAACTTGCCTCCTCCTCCTCACCCCTTGCTCTACATACTTTTCAAACCATTACATGACTATCACTATTTACATGACCCACTTCCTGCCCCTGACACATACATACCCCAGCTGCTCTTCAGGCCTCTCTCTCTCTCTCTCTCCCTCTCTCTCTCTCTCTCCCTCTCTCTCTCTCTCTCTCTCTCTATCTCTCTGTCTATCCCTCTCTCTATCTCTCTCTCTATCTCTGCCTATCCCTCTCTCTATCTCTCTCTCTATCCCTCTATCTATCTCTCTTTATCTCTCTCTTGCACTCTTTCTATCCCTCTCTCTTTATCTCTCGATCACTCTCTCTATCTATCTCTCTTTAACCCTTTTTCTATTTCTCTCTCTGTGTCTATCCCTCTCTCTATCTCTATCCCTCTCTCTTTCTCTCTCTATCCCTCTCTCTATCTCTCTATATCCCTCTCTCTATCTGTCTCTCTCTATCCCTTTCTCTATCTCTCTCTCTATCCCTCTCTCTATCTATCTCTCTTTATCTCTCTCTTGCACTCTTTCTATCCCTCTCTCTTTATCTCTATCACTCTCTCTATCTTTCTCTCTTTAACCCTTTTTCTATCTATCTATCTCTCTATACCTCTATATCTTTCCCTTTCTATCCCTCTCTCTATCTCTCTCTCTATCCCTCTCTATCTTTCTCTCTTTATCTCTCTATCCCTCTCTCTATCTTTATCTCTTAATCTCTCTCTCCCTCTCTCTATGCCTCTCTCTTTATCTCTCTATCACTCTCTCTATCTATCTCTCTCTAACCCTTTTTCTATCTCTCTCTATCCCTCTCTATCTTTCTCTCTATCTCTCTTTCCCTCTCTCTATCTCTCTCTATCCCTCTGTCTATCTTTCTCTGTTTATCTCTCTCTTGCACTCTTTCTATCCCTCTCTCTTTATCTCTCTATCCATCTCTCTATCTACGTATCTCTCTTTAACCCTTTTTCTATCTATATCCCTCTCTCTATCTTTCCCTTTCTATCCCTCTCTCTATCTCTCTCTAACCCTTTTTCTATCTCTCTCTCTATCTTTCTCTCTTTATCTCTCTCTCTCCCTCTCTCTCTCCCTCTTTCTATCGCTCTCTATCTCTCTCTCTATCTCTCTCTCTATCTTTTTCTCTCCCTATCTCTATTTCTCTCTATATCCCTCTCTCTATCGCTCTGTCTATCCCTCTCTCTATCGCTCTCTCTCTGCTACTTTTACAGGTGAATCTCGGCCTCATGATACACTTTGAGTCTTGGGTAAGGAGTAAGTCACGTTAGACTGCAGACATCATGAGTTACCGTATCACCTATGCCGGATCCGGAGCGTGACAGCTACTGCCAGACGAGGAAGTGGCCCAGTGGCTATCAGTGGTGGTATAGACACACGCATGGATGTGTGTGTTAACCCTGGAGCATGACCCAAGCCAGATCCGTGTTGCCCTGTCAGCCAGCGTTGGGATTCGTTTCTAAATATAACGTCAATATAGCATCAATAGTGTAATCTTTATGATGACCTTTGACCTCCTGGGTAATGATTGGTCACAAAGGCTCTGTCTGTCTGTTGAGCCATAAATCAACCTCTAATATTTCGATCTTTTCCTGTGTTTGCAGTTACTCGTCTCTCCACTCTGACAGAGATCCTGTACCTTCAGCACACAAACATACACACCTACACACACACACATACACCTCCACACACACCTACACACACACACACACCTGCACACACCTCCACACACACCTCCGCACACCTCCACACACTCACACGCCAACACACACACAACTACACACACACACACACCTACACACACACACATACACACACCTACCTAAGTTGAGTTGCTTGCATGTTCCTATACCTTCAACTGACAGATAAAAGGGGTTAAGAACAAATGCCTCTGTAACATCTAGCGGTATGGGCAGTGGGCCTTAATGTACTGATGCATGCCAGTGAAGTGAACAAATTAAAACTCTATATCCCAGACGATCTACTACTCTATAACCCACAGGTATCACTTCAAGAAATCTTCAATATCATAAAAAGATTCTCTCATGTCTCACATTATAATATCAACTGGAATAAATCAATCTTACTACACCTCTCAGATTTCTAACTAGCTCGCTAGTGCAGTCTGTTACGCTGTTTCCACACGCCACATCATGCTTAGCTGGCATGTATAAGTACCGTTAGTCAGCCACAATGACTGGAGCCTGAAGAGGCAGTCTTGGGCAACCAACTCTAACCACAAAGCTTAAAAGTGGAGGAAGTCACTGGCTTTCCATACTTGGCAGTGTTTGGCCTTGCATATAACCTGGGGAAGTCCGCGGACGTAGTTGTTGATGAAGCCAAGTGTGATGGTGATATTAATCAGAGCCATTAGAGGCGTTTCAGAGGTGGTCATGAGTCACTGACCCTCACCATGCTTACAAGTAGAGGAAGCCACTGAGTATCGTTGTTGATGCAGCTGAGTATTATAATCAGAACAAAGTCAGGTCTGGGTCAGAGGATTGGTGTGCGTAACGATTTATTACGATACAATAATCGTGTGATAGCCAGCTTTGATGGCGCTGCGTGTGATAGTCGGAACACAGTCAGGTCTGTTTCAGAGGATTGGTGTACATATACGATAATGGTGTGATAGCCAACTTTGATGGTGCTGCGTGTGATAGTCGGAACACAGTCAGGTCTGTTTCAGAGGATTGGTGTACATATACGATAATGGTGTGATAGCCAACTTTGATGGTGCTGCGTGTGATAGTCGGAACACAGTCAGGTCTGTTTCAGAGGATTGGTGTACATATACGATAATGGTGTGATAGCCAACTTTGATGGCTCTGCGTGTGATAGTCAGAACAGAGTCAGGTCTGTTTCGGGCGTTGTCGATTGCAGCTGTTCAACCGCTGTTGAATCCATTTTCACAATTGGTCTTGGAGTGTAATGTCTGCTTCTGATACGCTGTTGTGCGTCTCGTGTCGGCTCTCTGGGGGTCAGAGTCGGAGAGCAGAAAGACATAAATGGCTTCTGTCTCGTTTGGTCCTTCAGCGGAGCAGTAGCATGCCACACGTACACACTCTCTTACACATACACACACACACACACACATATACTCACTCACACGTACACACTCTCTTACACACACACACACACACACACAGCATGCCACACTCTTCGCATCCCATTTTACATTTACTGTACACGAAATTCCTGCACGTGACACTACAGTTAGCCCACGGTATGCTGTTACAGTATTTACAGTGTGTGTGTGTGTGTGTGTGTGTGTGTGTTAGTGTGTGTAAAGGGCATTCCAGACACACTCAGACCACCGAAGAATACACCCACTGGTGGCATGCCACTGGAGAGCTGCATAGGCCTGGCTTGGCACATGGCAGTGAGGAGGGCTCTCATGCCATAACTCAATCTCTTGGACCAACCACTGAAGACCCACACACACACACACACACACACACACACACACGCATTCATACACTCACTCACACGTACACACTCTCTCTCACACACACGCACACACACACACACACACACACACACACACACTCCTCCTCTCCCCTCCTGGAGAGATAAGATTCCTGCTTAACTGGCCGAAACTGAGACCACAGATGGACAGACTTCACAGGTCTGGTGAGAGGAGAAGAGAAGGCCACAGTCAGCAAAACTCTCTATCCTTCTCCTCTCCTCGTTACAGTATCTCTCTCTCCCTCCCTCCCTTTTTCTTTCTTCACTCCCCCTTAGTGTGTGTGTGTGTGTGTGTGTGTGTGTGTGTGTGTGTGTGTGTGTGTGTGTGTGTGTGTGTGTGTGTGTGTGTGTGTATGTTAGTGTGCATGTGCATGTGGGCGTGCGCGCAGATGGACTGGCTTCCCAGGTCTGTTGAGCAAAGAAGTATGCAGTCAGCAAAATTATCCTTTCTCTCTTGCTTTATCTCCCCCTTGGTCTCTTTCCCTCTTCCTCTCTTTCTATCTCTTTCTTTTTCGCTCTAACTTGCTCTTTGTAAGTGTGTGTGTGTTTGTGTGAGAGTGCGAGTGTTTGTGTCCGTGTGTGTGTGTGAGCATTTGTGCTGTTACAGGTTTTTACAATTGGCTTGACACATTGGTAGGCAAGGCAAGGCAAATTTAGGCAAGGCAAATTTATTTATATAGCACATTTCGTACATTATGCAATTCAATGTGCTGTACATAAACAAACAGTAATAACATTTTAATTTAAACACAGTAAAAGAAACTTAAATAAAAATAAAAAATAAAATAAAAATAATTATGAAAATAAATAAAACATTAAAATCAATAAATTGCAGGTAAGAGACATTATGATTAGCAGCACTAAGAATTAGCATACCGTAATAAATAGAGAATTTCACATATAGGCTAAAGAGAATAGGTTTGTTTTTAGTCTTGTCTTGAAACTGTCTAAGGTGGGGGCAGTTTTGATGTGGTCTGGTAGTAGATTCCAAAGTTTTACTGCATAATAACTGAAGGCTGCTTGACCTTGTTTAGTTTTAACAGTAGGGGCCACCAACAAGATTCTATCCTGGGATCGGAGGGGTCTGGGAGGTACATACGGCTGGAGCATGTCCTGCATAGGCCTGGTGTCTCATTGGTGTCATTGCAGAGTTCACCTTTTCAAAACACCTCATATTCGTCAGCAGTGTGTGTGTGTGTACGTTTGTGAGTAAGTGTGTGTGTGCGTGTGCGTGTGCGTATGCGTCTGCGTGTGCTTGTGTGTGTGTGTGTGTGTGTGTGTATAATGGATCAGTACTAGGGTCACAGTAGACTAGTGGTAGTACCAGTGTTGTGGTTTCACTTATTGGAAATGAAAGCAACTGCACACTTTTTGTTGTACTGTCATATACCACAGTCATTTTAGCATAGAGCTGCCAAGAAGCATATAGCAGCGTGTCAGATTGATTTGTTTGGTATTGCCATATGTACTGAAAAGTGGTCTCACTATTCTCTTCTTTATCCATTTGTCTGTCTTTATGTATGTGTGTGTGCTACTGGAAGTCTTACATGTGTGTGTGTGTGTGTGT
>NC_137919.1:9439438-9456938 GCF_963457725.1 Sprattus sprattus
CACACTCACAAACACACACTTACTAACACACACTCGAAAAAACACACACTCACCAAAACACACTCACCAACACACACTCACAAACACACACTCACAAACACACAATTACTAACACACACTCACAAACACACACTCACCAACACACACTCATGAACACACACTCACAAACACACACTTACTAACACACACTCGAAAAAACACACACTCACCAAAACACACTCACCAACACACACTCACAAACACACACTCACAAACACACAATTACTAACACACACTCACCAACACACACTCACCAACACACACTCACAAACACACACTCACCAACACACACTCACAAACACACACTCACAAACACACACTCACAAACACACACTCACAAACACACACTCTGACAGCCCCTCCTCTCCTCCTCAGATATGGTATAATCTTCTGGCGACTGGGTCACTTTAACCCAGTTGTTTGATTATTTGAGCTTTGATGTCCTCCAACCGCCCTGTCCAGCAGTTTTCAACATGCGCTGGAAAACAAGCAGAGTTTGGAGTGAAGTAAAGGTTTGAACCTATTATTAACTCTTTTTATCCAGCCCTTCCTGAAACAATTAATTGGCGATTGATAAGTACTACTGTGGCTTGATATCTAATTTTGTCGACAGCTCACCTAATGTAAAATAGAAATCAGTAAAAATAAAAATCTCTGACTTGTTTTATCGGACTGTGAAGCTACCTAATATCTTCATATTCACCTGGTGGAAGATCATTTTGTTAAAAAATAATGATTGAACAAATTATTTAAAAAAAATGTATATTAATCATTTTAACAAAAGTGGAGATTCAATTGATAAACCATAATTTTAAGTTGTATTTTTCAATCCAGGCTTAGGTCGCGTTAACTCAACATGTAGTTATTTTTACCTGTCTGTTGGGCAGAAAACATAACATGCTGGGTCGAACCCATTATCCCAACCGGATCAGAACAACCCCGTGCTGGGTCAGCCCTGCCTGGGTTACCGAAATAAACCCTGGCACTTGGTTACCAAAATAAACCAACTTTGGTTATTTTTGAACAAGCAATTTGTAAAGTGTATGAATACACAACTGGAAAAACACACACACACACTGATCAACACATCAGTTCAGTCAGGCACCTTTCACGCTCATTCACACACCCTTGAAAACCCACTCATCACGACACACACTGGCACAGTTATCCTGAGTGTGTGTCTTTTTCTGATTGCGGCCTTGGCTGCCTATTTTAGGCTGCGCCGATGATGCAGCTTCTTTCTGTCTGAAATGCAGAGGGAAAAAAAGCTCCTCTCCAAACCTCGCCCGGGTGCCTGACACACACACACAAACACACACACACACACACACACACACACACTTACAACCCAGTGAATGGACAGCAATTTCCCTTAAGTGGTTGTCAGCACTTATTGTCCTCAACACATCAGCAGTGATGACGAACAAAGTGAAAATACACGCACACACAGACACACAGACACACAGACACAAAGACACACAGACACACTGACACACAGACACACAGACACACACACAGACAAGCTATTAAAAGACTGTCAGATTAGGTGTCAATTATCTTTTTATGTCAGAATGGACCAGAATGGTGGATATTCTCCTACATCAAAAGAAGAGAGGGCAGAAGACTATTGCATCATGGGACCCAGGGTTATGTCCCAGCCCCTGAGGTATCCATAGGCCTTAATCCCCTGCTGTAGAAGACTATTGCATCATGGGACACAAGGTGATGTCACAACGTCACACGCTGTGGAATCCATAGGCCTTAATCCCCTGCTATAGGTGTCATGCAGGGAATGTGGCTCCTTGACTCTAAACACAGTGTGTCATGTGCTTATTTGTGTTGTGTCAGTGTGTGTCTCTTCACTACTTTCTTTGTGTGTGTGTGTGTGTGTTTGTGTGTGTGTGTGTTTGTGTGTTTGTGTGTGTGTAGGTGTGTGTGTAGGTGTGTGTGTGTGTGTGTGTGTGTGTGTTTGTATGTGTGTGTGTGTGTGTGTGTGTGTGTGTGTGTGTGTGTGTGTGTGTGTGTGTGTGTGTGTGTGTGTGTGTGTGTGTGTGTGTGCGTGCGTGCGTGCGTGCGTGCGTGCGTGCGTGAGTGTGTGTGTGTGTGTGTGTGTGTGTGTGTGTGTGTAGGTGTGTGTGTGTGTGTGTGTGTGTGTGTTTGTGTGTGTGTGTGTGTGTGTGTATGTGTGTGTTTGTGTGTGTGTGTGTGTGTGCGTGCGTGCGTGCGTGCGTGCGTGAGTGTGTGTGTGTGTGTGTGTGTGTGTGTGTGTGTAGGTGTGTGTGTGTGTGTGTGTGTGTGTGTGTATGTGTGTGTGTGTGTGTGTGTGTGTGTGTGTGTGTGTGTGTGTGTGTGTGTGTGTGTGTGTGTGTGTGTGTGTGTGTGTGCGTGCGTGCGTGCGTGCGTGCGTGCGTGCGTGCGTGCGTGCGTGCGTGCGTGCGTGCGTGCGTGCGTGCGTGCGTGCGTGCGTGCGTGCGTGAGTGTGTGAGTGTGTGTGCATACATGTGGGGGGTTCACATGTGTGGGAGAGTTGTTTGTGTCATCAAACGTCTGCCAGCTTTTCAGAGAAAAACATCCATTTGTGCAGTTCCTGGTTTATGTGTGTTCTTAATGCCCTCTCTGAAAGCACCTGTCCCTGGACAAACACTGCAAAAACAAAGGATGGCTTCAAACTAACAACACAGAGCCGCACAGCTATTCAGGTTCCTTCAATTCAATCCAGTTCAATTGTATTGATACAGCGCCATTATATACAGAGCCCAGTGCCTAACCCTTACCATTAGAGCAGCAATAAGGAGTTTCTTTTCCAAAACTAGCAAGCTTACTCCCTAAAAGGCATGCAAAAACCTTGCCAATACCACCAACAGCCCAGTTGACACTGATAGAAGCTTGCCAACACACTAACTGGTGTCTTTTGGCAGTATAGCTGGCAATGTCATGCTGTGAAAGCTTTTTTCTTCCATTTTTGCCAGACCGGTATACAGAACTACATAGGGCATATCCTGGATGGCTAGTGGGGAAGACACAGGTCTTTATCTGTCCTTCGCATGACTATATGCTATCAAAATGAATTTTAGGATAGTCCAAAATAAGTTGCCTATAAAGCCATACCTCAAAAAGTGTAAAATTGTTGCATAGTGTTATTTTAAGCAACATTCTAGGTTAGCAGTGATGGTGATACCGACCAGAAGCTGTGCAAAGTGTTTGGTCATGCCACCCACCGCCAGTGGCATCCCGGGCCAGTTCAGGGAGTTCAACCCCCCCCCCCCCCCCCCCCCCCCCCCCTGCAAGACCAGGTCACGGGGCTGAGGATTCGACCTCTGACCCATGGATTGCCTTTTGCAGTGTGGCATGCACATGTTAGGAGCTTGAACGTCACACTTCCACTTCCAGAAGGACAGTCAGGTTTCAGGGCATCTCCAGGAAGACAACTGTTTGTGTGTGTGTGTGTGTGTGTGTGTGTGTGTGTGTGCGTGCGTGCGTGCGTGCGTGCGTGCGTGTGTGCGTGCGTGCGTGCGTGCGTGCGTGCGTGTGTGCGTGTGTTTGCGCCACCAACGTCAACTCAACTCACTCGCCCAGGCATGGGACTTTAACTGTAAGGTAATTGGTCACAGAATATGTACTTTGATAATGCTCAAGCTTTTTCCCAACATTACTGGGCCTGAAGCCTGCACTCAGTTACATGTCGTTATCTGGAGGATGGTTCCCTGGAGCGCCTCAAACATCAATCAAGATCAAACTGTGAACATTAAATGTGAATTGAATCATGTGGCTGAAACTTCATCCTTAGAATGATGCTGTAATCTTACAAGGAACTCTCCATAGTAAATATGTTGATTCCATACTGAAGTATGATTCAATGTGTGTATCTACCGTTTGAGTTAGAATGATTAAGTAACAAATGATAATAGTGATTATACAACAATAAGGATTATCATTATTCCACCTGAAAAAATAATGAGAACCGGAGAAAAAAACGAGGAATACATTTCTATTCAATGTCTTGAAAAGAACCACACACGATGGAGGGAGACTTAGGAAAGATTTAAGAGTCTGTGAGTCACAGAGGGCAAGCCACAGCATGTCTTATTGAGTTTTCTACTGCTGTCAGAAAACTCTGTCAGCTGCTCCTCATACAGAGAGAGAGAGGGAGTGCAAGAGACAGAGCAGGACAGAGAGAGAGAGGGAGCAAGAGAAAGAGCAGGACAGAGAGGGAGAGAGAGAGAGTGAGAGAGAAATAAGGGACCAATTCTTTCCTAAATTCAGAGCTATGCACCCAGGCCCTCAGGACCTTGACCCAGGTCAGAGGGTGTTATTGGGAGAGGAAGAGAGGAGCACAAGAGTGGCAGCAAGATATATAGATGCTTGCCACAGAAAAAGAGAAGAGTCACTTCATCAGTGAACCACACACACGGATACATTCCCCCACACACACTTACATGCACTCACATCCACACCACCACACATGAACACACACGCACGCATGCACACATGCACACATGCACACACACACACTGCCGTTGCAAAATGATGTTTTATTTTCTATTTGTTCTACTATATTATTATATGTACTACAAGAATGCTTTGGCAATGCAAATTGTGTTTTTTTGTCATGCCAATAAAGCTGAATTGAAATTGAATTGAGAGAGAGAGAGAGGGAGAGAGAGAGAGAGCGAAAGAGATAGAGAGCAGGACAGAGAGAGGGAGAGAGAGAGCGAGCGAGAAAGAAAGATAGATAGAGAGAGAGAGAGAGCGAGAGAGATAGAGAGCAGGACAGAGAGAGCGAGAGGGATAGACAGCAGTACAGAGAGAGGGAGAGAGAGAGAGAGAGATTCTACTCCTGCTCTCCCCTAGTGCAGAGGCGCTTCAGGAAAGTCTAAATATTGTCAACGAATACAGTCTAACATGGGCCCTTCCAATTAACCTGGATAAATCCAAACTCATTGTATTCCAAAAAAGACACTCCAAATAATTGCAGCTTCACAATTGGTGAAGAAAAACTGGAACAAGTAAAAAAAAAAATAGTTATTTAGGACCAATGATTTCTTCAACTGGACTTTTTGATGGAGCAATAACAGATGTAACGGAAAAGGCCAGAAAAACCTATTACATGCTCAGGAAATCCCTACTAAAATATAACCCCCCCCCCCCCCCCCCCCCCCCCATAAAACTCTGGCTTAAACTTTTTGATTCAATACTGAAACCAATATGGGAGTGAAGTTTGGGGAACTAAATTTAAAAACAAATTGGACACATGGAACAAAAGCCACCCCGAACTGCAAAAAATACACTGGGTGTAAACAGGAGTTGCCCTAACATAGCGTGTAGAGCAGAGCTGGGATGATACCCACTCCTTCTAGACACACAAAAGAGAGCAGCAAAATTCTGGAACCATCTGCAAACAAACAATCCAGACAGGCACCACCACACTGCTGCCCAACTGAGGGATGGACACCCTGAGAGAGACCCCTTCAACTACCTTGTCCAAAAACATGGGCTCAGCATGAAAGACTTAAGCTATAGAGAGAGAGAGAGAGAGGGAGGGAGAGATAGATAGAGAGAGAGAGAGAGAGAGGGAGGTAGAGATAGAGAGCAGGACAGAGAGGAGCAGCAGCAGCGCTTGGCGACAGGCTGCGCGTGACTCTGTTTTCTTAGGAGGATCTTGTTCGGTCCATGTGACCTGGAGCAGAACTGGCCTGACTGAAGCATCACAGCCGCACAGAGGGGAGGGACACACATTCAACCACAGGGAGGGGAGGGGAGGGGAGGGTCATAACCTCAGCTTCAGATTGCTTGGTGGGTGGGTGGGTGTGGGTGGTGAAGGGGGGGGGAGGGGTCAGAGAGGGAGGGAAAAACACTGAGAGAAAAACAGAGTTGAGAACTGCCCTTCTCTGAAATTCGCAGTACTGCTAAACACTTATCATGCTCCGTTCCATATTGTAGCATGTTGGGGAACGAAAGTTTTGTTATGCTGTGGAGCGAGAGACTGTGACTAGCTCCCAGCATGCCATGCGAGCAAGAGACTGATTGTTCTATTAATTTGTATATGTTCTGTCTAACGATAATGCCGCTCATGTCTCCCTTGTGTGTCGTGTGATGTGAGCTTGGAATTTCTGTTACCATCTTGTGTCTGATGTTAGAATGAGTTACTGTTACCATCTTGTGTCTGATGTTAGCGTGAATAACTGTTACCAATTCATCTGTGTGGTACCCCAACTGAGGCCTGTATACTGTATGTTGTTCTCCCAACTGAGGCCTGTTTACTGTATGTTGTTCACCCAACTGAGGCCTGTATACTGTATGTTGTTCTCCCATTCTGTGTCTGATGTTTATGTGTATTACTGCTCTAATTTTGTGTCTGATGTTAGCGTGTATTACTGTTATCATCTTGTCTGTGTGCTTTACCGGTTAAGTCCTTTATGAGTTCAGTGTGTTCATTTGTCATCTGTCCACAACCAGTGTTATCATCACTGGCAAGTCTGCCCTGCCTTCCATTTCTCCCATTGTGTGTAGGTGTTCTTCCGGCTTCTGGCCAAATCAGAAGCAACGTTGCCAACTCGTCACTTCAGAAGAACCCATAGATGCTACAATATTCTGTTGAGTTGCCAGGTGCTGACTAGGGTGACCAGGTGTTCCACTTTGCACCACACACACCACACACACACACTGCATTTCAATTTGTTTATTTTGTTTTATAATTGTCAGAAATAAAAACTCATGGATGTGTTCTTCTACCCGCCTGGCACATGTGCCACCTATCCTGCTGCAGCAAAGTTTCTGCTCTATTTCCCAGCACTACGCCAAAAGCAGCAGCCAAAAGAAGGTAACATAACCAAGCTATAATAATAATAATAAAAATAATAATACACTTTATTCATACAGCACCTTTATGCAAAAGAATGCAGCTCTATGTGCTTTACAGCAAATACATTACATGCACAAAGAAATGACATGCACATAAAAATAGACATCAAATACAAATAAAAACTAAGATAAAGTGCAACAAATGTAATATCCAGTGGAGAAATAGCAATGAGGGTGGTGAAGAAGCTGTGAAGGCTGTCAATCAAACATCGCAGACATTGGGGCCAGTGAACTACTCTGCGTCACAAAAAACAAACTTACATTTACTTTGCATATAAGCCAAAGCTACAAGGCTACATCACGGCCACATGCTCTGCTTAAGGACAGTTGCTTTAGATGGGCCGGAATGGTCAGTGCATGATGGAACAATAAAGATACATTGTGTGCCCTTGAGATGATGAACAGCACTGTGCTCGTCATACCTGTCACAGCAAACGTTGTAGCCTTTGTCTTCTATGGGCTAACTGATGTGCTATGGAATGGACTTGAGAAGTACAGGTGTTTACAAGCTTAAAGGCAGAATACAAATGTTCCTTATTCAGTCAGATAGACATTATATCAAAGTTTAAGGTTACCTCTTGTGTTGGTAGCATATCCCACATTGTCCAACACAAACTAACTACTCTTCCCACATTTGGTCTATTTGCATCTCATCACCCCAGTGCTAACTGAACTCCAGTTTACATTCTGTGTTGAGTTAATTAGTCCAGCTTGGAGGGTTTTAAATGCCTGTTTATTGTGTAAAGGTCCAAGTTGAAGTTCTCCGGTCTGTCTCCGGTCAGTTGGAAATTTGATCTTACCGTGTTGCAATTGGTTTGCACCTGAAGCATTTAAGCAACCAAATGTCACATAGTGTTATGTAAAGATGTATTTGTGTTCTGTAGTTCTGTAAAGAGAGCAGAGACCCTGCCTGTTTGGCATTTGCTTTTGGAATGAAACTATCAACAGATTGCCGTGCCAACCATATTTTGTTGTTGTCAGTATTTCATCTAGTTTTACTGCACCATAGAAGTCACACACTATATACAGCATCAATCAGTCTACGGCGCCTACCACACACACACACACACACACACACACACACACACACACACACACACACACACATACACACACAGTCACACATAAATGTACAGACACAGCTAGCTTATTGTAAAATACTACAGATAGTGAAACAACTGATTTGAAGAAAAAAAATGCAAATAAAAAGTAGCCTACCAGCATATTTGTTTCCTGGCACGGGACAAGCTTTAGTAACAAACTACCTGTTGTGAATGCAAAGATTTTACAGTAGGCTATTAATAGCACAGCCAGCCCACTGGAACATGTCTGTTGTGACAATTAATGCTCACAATCCCCCAACTCAGTCCAAACCCATATGGTTTCATGTCACGATGATGTGAATTCTAACCTGACTGACTTCAAAAATTCCTTCTGCATCAACTAGGGTAAATGAATCAAAGTAAGATCAGTTAAGTGTTTGTGGAGACTGTGTTGGCTTAGCTGAGCCATTCTGTTTACAGTCTCACAATCTGGAAGACCACTTTATTTTGAAGATTTCTGGTGATATAAATATTTTAATCTCACTGCAATTTTTTGCAAATATTTGTCGAATTAAGTTCAAGCCACTAGTCATCATATGATAGTAGTTCAAAAATAGGACAGTAGCCTAGTTTTAAAATTGTGTGGAAAATGGAGATGGCATCCTACGAAGAAATATTTTTTGAATCACTGCTTGAGAGGAAAAATGAATAGACGGCAACAGCAAGTGTCCAGCCTTTAATTGGCTGGTTATGTTTCCTCTTTGGCCAATCATAAACCTTGAACCAGCCACACAGCGCGCCATGGCAGCGCGCGAACCAGTTGCCTTGCAAAATTAGTAATTTCCAGAATGTTAAACGCGCTCTGATTGGCTGTTGCGCAGCCGTCAGCTGTGCTCTGGGAGACTATAAAGACCGGACGGAGCAGCTTATGTCGTTTTAGACGTGTGAGAGTGGTTGACTGTGAGTGTGGCTGGGGAAGTTGTGAGTGTGGGGGGAATTATTTATCTGATATCATTGTAAAATTAAGTTATTTTACTCGAATATAATTTATTAAGGTAAGTTTGATTTTTTTCCCAGAGCGATCCCTTAGAAAATGGCGTTGTTAAGCAAACGAATGTTGCTAACTCTGTTGAAACTTACTTCAAGCTAGTTAGATAGCCAGCTAGAATGACAAGGATTTCATTTTGTTCTGCAACTAGGCAATCGTTTCTTGTTTTCTTCAAGTTAATGTCTTTTCCCAGGTGAAATGGTAATCGAGTTAGGTCTTATATTTTGTCTTTAAGAAATGTTTTGGATCGCCAGAGACGTTATCAATGATTCGGCAGTCAACCTACTTTGTGTTTTCCTGCAACTATAGATATCTGGCTTAATGGCAACAATAATGTTCTTCAGTATCTTAACGTATTGGGTATGAACTGTTTTGTGTAAACTGACTGTTTTCTAAGGTCGCATTTTTTTCTATATCCGTAGCACTTTATCAAAACCAACGACTGACTGATAACCATGGTTGCAACAAGCACGCTCAAGAACAAGAACTCGGAGTGCATATCCGAGGTGTTCGATCGTCGTTATGACCAGAGCTACATTGAAGATGGTAAGATTATCCTGCCTTTTGTGCTCGCTGCATGTTTTTCTCTGTACCTGCTGAATCGCGGACTGAGCTGGACCCTTCCAAATGATTATTATGCAGCTAGTGGTTGTTTACCCGGTCGGCAGTGGTGCAGAGCCTCTGCTCAGCAGGCAGGGGAGGGGAGGGCCAAAAGATGAAGTCATCCACATTCAGCTCCTCTGTCTGTGCGCAGTCCTATGGTTTTGGATTCTCGAAAGGGGGGCCAGAATCGCCAATTTGCTCAATAGCAGACATTTGATCTTTTAAATGAATCTATAAGTAATTGTTTGGGAAATTAATTTAACAGTTTCTGATCTTTAAATTAAATTGATGTTTTATTCAAAAGTGTTACAGGAATAGCAGTAACATTGTTTCTTTAATCCGTTTCTAAGGACTGCGATTGAAATACAGGTTGTGTGGGGTAGTTAGACATCCGAGGTGCTGCGTGCAGTGCATAACTGTTTTGGAATTTTTTTTTTTTTTTGAAGCCTTCATTTTTAGTCATCGGTGTGTCTCCAGGTTTTCAGGTCACTGGTGTTAACCTTTGTCACTGTTTTCTCTATCCCTCCCATCTCTGTCCTTCCCTTTCTGTCCTCCTGCAACTGCTCTTCCCTACTCTCTACGCTTTTCTCTTCCTCCGACTCCACTCCTTTCCTCTTCTCATCCCCCTATCCTCCTGTTTACCACCTCTCTCCACCCCCACCCCCTCTGTTTATCTTCTCCTCTGTATTACCTCATCCTCCTACTTGCCACCTCCTCTCCTCCTCCTCTATCCTCCTCCTCCTCCTCTCCTCTATCCTCCTCCTCCTCCTCAGAGCTGGACTTCTGGGAGCGTTGCCTGGCCGAGCCCCCGGCAGGAATGGACATCGGTGTCGGCGGCGGAAACGCAGAGTCTCTGCGCGAGGAGAACCGCACGTGCCAGCAGCTGGCCAAGCTTCTGGAGGGCTGCCTGTCCCGCGCCAAGAAGAGCACGCTGCACTGCGCCGAGGTGCTGGTCCCCGAGACGCTAACGCGGCGCATCGCGCGCGACGTGCTGCGCCTGGCGTCGGGCGAGCCCTGCGGCCTCCGCGGCTGCGTGCTGCACATACACCTGGAGGCGGAGCGCGGCGGCTGCAAGCGGCTGGAACGCATCGTGTGCGACTCCAGTGTGGTGCCCACCTTCGAGCTGACGCTGGTCTTCAAGCAGGACGGCAACGCCTGGCCCAGCCTCAGGGACTTCTTCCTCATCGGCGCCTGCTTCGCCCCGGGCTTCAGGCACGCACTGAAACTCAGCACCGGCTTCCGGCTCATCAAGAAGAAGCTGTACTCCTCCTCCCCGGCCGGTACTGTGGTGGAGGAGAACTGAGCGCGCTCGGACTGGATCCGGCTGAACACTTGGGTTGGGTCAGGGGGTAGGGGGTAGGGGGTAGGGGGGGACAAAGTTTGAGATTTCTCATAGAGGGTTCAAGGGTACAATGCACTTCTACACTTCAGTACCTGAATGTAAGTCACTTGCAGTGAGTGGCTAATTCTTTTCTAGGCTTTTTATATTTATATATTGTTTTGTTCAAGATGTGCATCTGTTGTGGGTGTATGTGGGAAGTGTGCATGAGGCGTGCCATATCGATGCTACTACTTAATACATTCACAGGGCATTTGGAAATGGCTGTGTATTAAGTGCAATGTGTAAGATCTGTGGGCAAGGTGGTGAGAATATAGGACTCCATTTTGTACAAAAAATGTAACCAGATTGCTCGGTACCAACCAGGATTTTAACACCATTTCAATTTTGAAAACGAATTATGCTTTAGTTGCATACAAGGATTTGATGAAACATTTCCCATCAAATGTTTTTAGACATTTTGTATATACACTTTAATTGGCAATGAAAAAGTTAAATATATTTTTATGACTCCACATAGACTGGTGCAGACCTGGTGGGCAATGAGATTGGTTTATGGAGATGGCCACCTTAAGATACAGCCATTTTGTTTTTATTTTGGCTGATATGTCCTTGTGTTTTGAATGTGGGGAGTGGGGGGACGAGGACGAGGAACTGCTTATTTAATGGTGTCCATGTAGGTAGACTGAATGTGTGTTAGAGTCCCCGTTGATTGTCCAGTCACGTCGGCCAAAGGCCTGGCTCTACAGGAAATGGGAAGCTGTACTGCTCAAGATCAACATGCTGCTCCAAGGTTGACAATTTAGAATGTGCCTCATGATTTAAGAGGTGTAGTGGATTTATTTTTATTTTTTTATACAAATACATCTTCCATATGTTAATAGGGAGATTGCCACACTGTTTCCCCCCCTGATTTAAATGCACCTGTTATTGCCTTTCTAGACAGTTATCGGTTGCAGTGCCATTTTTTTCTTTTTTGAGAAATTCCTGTTAAAGGAAATCAATCCTTGTCTATTTGACAATAAAAATCTATTTTTCAACCATGATCTACTTTTGTTGGCTTGTGTTTTATAGGAATGGTATAGAAAAGTCCATAACTAAGTCATGTCTGCAGGCTGACTTGCCTGCAACACTTGCCCAATATGAAACGTCAATTGCATTCTTATGCGCAAGACCTGGGCTCTGCTTTGCACCGAACAATCTGAAGAGTGTACTTGCAGCAGAATGCCGCTTGAATGGACTGGTCTCCTCAGAAACCCAAGTCTTCATGAAATTATCTAGGTCAAGTAGTTGTTTGTGACCGTCTATCCCCATGTCGGGTTAACTGTCTGGCACTCTTCCCAGTCTATAAGGGGGTAGCTGTTTGCCCTTAACCAGGAGCCGGAGCCCCAAGTGTTGGATCGCATGATGCATGCCAATGCCCTGCACCGTTTGTGTGGTATATCTTCGCTCGCCCGGCAGGGGCAGAGGCCTGTTGTCGGTAGGTAATGGATGGCAAGCTAGACAATTGCTTCGCGGAAGTAATTCTACAGACAGCCGAGTTTCAATCCTGTTCTATTGGAGTGAACAGCGGCCATTTTAGGGGGACTAACTGGGTTTCAGCTGTAAGAAGATGAGCTGGAGTTTTGGAGCTGGTGCTGTAGCTATTTGGTTTTGCACTGAGATTAGCTTAAGTTACTACCACCACCACTCTTAATGCTACCACTCAGTATTGCTGTCCTGCCAAAATAAGTGTCCTATTTTGTAGTGCTTGTCGCATTGCTTCTGTTTGAAGTTAGACTGCTATCAGGCCTTCCCTGTTTTAACAAGATCACCCATTTATTTTTTGGGATATTTCCACTGTTTACAGATGGGTCAAACTCTTAACATGTGACAAGACATGGTGAAAGTGCTGTGAAGCATGAACAAGGCCAAGACAAATAGATAAAGTACTTTATCTATCCCCAAGGGCAAATTTCAGTGACGCAGCAGCAATTCACATAAGTGACTACATAACACACACACACAAAAAAAAAACATTCACAATCTAACCATTCAGAACAAAGACTTAAATTAAGTGTTAGTCGGTGGGCGCTATAGGCAACTACAGCTGACATTGATTGATTGATTGACTGATAGAATGAGTGAGAGATAATGAGCAGGAGCTGGCACGTTTGATTAGTCAGCTGGTAGAGATCAATAAACGAGTCCTGGAGAATCCTACCAGTGTAAGCAGTGATTTAACTTAACGGTAACTTAATGCAATTGTATTCAATATTGGATCTTTGTGCCTGATAGTGTATGTGTCGCAGGAGTGTATTGTGGACCATCTATAGCCACAGTAGATATATGACACAGACAAACAGACACACACACTCACACACACACACACACACACACTCATCCATCAGTCACAAAAGCTACTGCAGGTGAAGGAAATTTCAGAGATTAAACCCCATTAAACCCAGAAAAAAAACATTTGGAGTTTTTCCAGACGAGATTCAGCCACGGGCCGGCGTCTTGTCTTGCCGTGCCGTGCTGCTTCGAGGAAGTTTAATGCCGTTCAGCACTCCAGCCAAGCCACGCTAAACCCCTGGCAGCACCCCCGGCTGCCTGGAGAGGATACACGATTTTATAGCCTTTTATTTATAGCATAATTCACTGAGGACAACAGTGTGGGTTGAAGAGGCTCCAGATGGCTCATAGAGGAGAGGCGGTGGAGGAGTAGGAGAGGGTTTTTTTTTCTATCTTTCTTTCTTTCTTTTTTTCTTTCTCTTTGTTGTTTTTTTAACGGCTCATCTGTTCCCTTGTAATCAGTTCATGATAGCCTTTGAGTAAGCACTCCTAATCTCACCAAACTCTGGTCCTTCAGGCAGGATATCAAATCTATCTACACTTCCTACCTCAATTGCTGCTAGTCCCAATTCTGTTCATATTTCATACCTAACTTTTACTGTATGTATCTTATTTATTCACTTATTCCACTTTACATATGCACATACTCTGCACTTGTATTGCTATTTTGCACTTCTGGTTGGATGCTAAACTGCATTTCGTTGTCTCAGTATTTGTACTCTGCAATGACAATAAAGTTGAATCTAATCTAATCTAAAATAAAAGGAGAGGGTCCTCATTCACTATGTCTGCCCCTTCAAAGTGCCTGGGTGTGTTTCTTAAAGGTGTTGACCTTTGACTTGAGGGTCACGAGGAAGAGAGGAGCACAGTCAATGTTACTGTTACTGTCACTACAGAACAAAACTGAGATTACATCAATGGACGAATTGTATACAAACACAATGGTTTATTCAAACCATTATATATTTTATATATGCAATTTATTAGTAGGATAAACCCTTTACCACAAGTATACAGAAAATGCAATACATACAACTATTCAGCACAAATACTGTCACACATACCCACACAAAACTTTATGCATATATTAACATTAACATGCACTTCGCATTAGAGATCATTTAATTCCAGTGTTTCAAGTGTCAGTACAAGCAAGAGCCGGTTGCTTGAAAATAATCAAAAAGTGATGCCTTAAAGTCTTAAAGTGGTGAAAAGAGGTGACAGGTCCGAGTGAACTGGGCAGTCTAGTCTGATGGAACTTTAAATGTAAAGGTTTGTCGCCGATTTCTTTAGTAATACTAGGAACTGAGTCAACGTATGCCTTAGGCTGCACAATGACCTATACGGAATTAGAAATAGTTTTTAGTGAGAAGAATAGTTTTAGATTTGTTTCTGAAGTGTTCTGATAGGCAGTATCTACATAATCTAGTATTGGTTATCAGCTGTAAAATTATTCTTTTCCTGACATGTGGAGTGAAACGGTTAATAGAACAATATTATAACTGAATCAAGTCAGAGGCCAAAGTATTTAGTCAGAGGCCAAAGTATTGAGTCTTATACCCAAATATTTACAGTCTTACACTCAAGTATTTAGAGTCTTATACCCAAGTATTAAGAGTCTTATACCCAAGTAATTAGAGTCTTATACCCAAGTATTTGTATTTCATATTTGGATGAATCAAATAATTATACCAATGAATTCTCTTCTCTTTGACACTGAAGCCTTCCATTCAAATGGATCAAGCTGTAAAGAAACAGGGCATTTACACACCGGCTCTTAAACTGCTGATAAGAAACGGTGCATTTACACACCAGCTCTTCAACCGCTGATAAGAAACGAGGCATTTACACACCGACTCTGAAAGCGCTGATAAGAAAGGGGGCTTTTACACACCAGCTCTTAAACCGCTGATAAGAAACGGGGCATTTACACACCAGCTCTTAAACCGCTGATAAGAAACGGGGCATTTACACACCGGCTCTTCAACCGCTGATAAGAAACGGGGCATTTACACAACAACTCTTAAACCGCTTATAAGAAACGGGGCTTTTACACATCGACTCTTAAACAGCTGATAAGAAACGGGGCATTTACACACCGACTCTTAAACAGTAACATAAAATACACATTGACACTAACCTAATAGGGAGCACGAATACATTCCACATAGAATCAAGCATTAACCGGCGCACAGGCAAACCGCACGGCATCATGGGGCAAGCAATCACAAAGTCAATCACACACATTCACACACATAGGAGCGCGCACCCTGCAGTCTACAGTATAATAATAACTGTCTGTAGACTTTTGTCATGTACTTATTGTATAATAATAATACTTGCAATAATAATAATAATCACTTTAATAGCACATTATTATTATTCATATATTTAATGGAGTCTGCTTCAGCTGGTCCGTAGGCATTGAAATAGATCTGATTTTGGTCTAACAGATCTATATAATATAGTGGTGGTCTGTTCCAGCAAAGCTGAATGCTAGCCACATGTGAGCTTGCAGCCTTCTGTGCCGATGGCAGGGCCAGGGTAGTGATGTCTACCTCCAGAGGAAGGAGCGAGTCTCACGTGTAGCTTTGCCCTTGTGGGGCAGATGCACGGGTACTCAGGCCAAACAGTGTTGTGCATGTGTGTGTGTGTGTGTATGTGTGTGTGTGTGTGTGTGTGTGTGCTCGTGTGTGTCCATGCATGTAAGTGTGTGTGTGTGTGTGTGTGTGTGTGTGTGTGTGTGTGTGTGTGTGCATGTGTGTCCATGCATGTAAGTGTGTGTGTGTGTGTGTGTGTGTGTGTGTGTGTGTGTGTGTGTGTGTGTGTGTGTGTGTGTCCATGCATGTAAGTGTGTTTGTGCGCATGTGTGTTTACTACCGTCGCTATGCTGGCATTCCCAGCAGGTCAACAGTAGCGAGGAGTGGTCACTGGATACGGTTGTTTGGCTTCCAAGTGGGAGTGGTGGGGCGGGGTGCAGAAGGGGGGTGCCCATGAAGCCGGTCCAGTGCCAAGACATGTCTCTGACCCAGATTCAGATAGCATTCGCAGAACAGGGACACTAGAGACAGGAGAGGTGGCCAAACAATTCCCTGGACGTCACAACTGGCTGCCGATCTTCAAGGTGACTTGGTTCGTGGAGATGGTGGTGGTGTGTGTGTGTGTGTATGGGAAAGAGAGAGAGGGTGTTTTTTATGAAGTAGGTGACAATGGCAAGGTAGGTGTTCACTGGTGTTTAGGTTAGGGTACAGCCCTCTAAAAATGAGTCTTAAATTTGTCTCTACTATAAGACAGAGTTTTGTAAACGATAACGATGACCCATTGAGCTTTGAACAATTATCCTTAGTTTACAACTGCAATGGGAAAGGAATTTATAAATGTAGCACTTAAGCAATATAGCACGAGTGGGAGTGGGGTAGGTAAGGGATAATCCCACGGGTGGTGTTTGGCCGTAGCCACGAGGCCGCAGGCAAAGTGGCATAGGCAACAACACCCGTGGGATTATCCCTCACCTACCCCACTCCCACTTTTATAAAACAATTCTACCATCAACAAACTAACATTTCAACACGAAGTTATTGATTAAAAATGGTTTATTTCGCCATTGTTTCTCCACAACAAAAAATAGTTCCATTGTCAACATCTTGGTTTGGAATTTTAAGAATTTCGAATTAATGGCAAATTTTTCATCGCTGAGTGATTTATTATTAGCTGTGAAAAGTCCCACACAGTTGGTATGTTGACGGATAATCCAACTCATGGAACGTCTCTCGTCCAATCAGAAACAGCTAAATAACGCGATAGAACCCAATTGTTTTATAATTCATAATTTAATCATTATTCTTAGTGACTAAAGTTTTGATATACTGGTCATATTAGCTATGGGAATAAATACATACAGTAACAGTTTAAATACATATATCCATATAAAATTGCTGTATGAACAGTCACATCTAGACACACACACACATAATCACCCCTCATGGGCCCTCACACTCATTCACAAACACACACTATAATACACCTACACACACACTTTTCCCTTGTGTTGATTCACACATCCTGAAGGTCTGGACTTACTCCTCTATTGATGATTCACAGATCTGTGAGCCGGTCCACACAAGCATACATACCTCCTACACAAACTCATACATGTACACACACACACACACACACACACACACACACACACACACACACACACACACACACACACACACACACACACACATC
>NC_137919.1:9461938-9469438 GCF_963457725.1 Sprattus sprattus
GTCCTTGTATGGACTTTTAATTGAGCTGGATATGGCTTATTAATCCTAGGCCTTCTCCAGTCGTTACTCATTGAGGAAATGTATCATAATAAATGTATCTCGTCCTGGTTGCCCTTCGTTTGGGCCTTGCTCTTTGGGCTCCTTGGTCTTTAGGCCCTGTGAAATGCTAATTGTTTTTGCTAATTGAATGTCACCGAATGGTCTTGGGGCCTGGATCATTTACCCTCAACAAGCCCCAAATGTACCTAGGCTACACAAAAGCAGGCACAATAACATCCAGACCAGAGTTGTGATTAGCATGGAACAAAAGATATATTTCATGAATCTGTACAAAGTCAACTGAAAGCAGAATAACTATATACAAGTACTTAATTTGTAAAATTAATTTTCATTTTACAAAACAGACCAGGAAAACCCGACCTGACTGGGATTACAGCCCGACTTCCAAACAAGCACCAGCTAACCTTGGCTCCTTAATAAGACAGCGCTGTCGAACTGGATGGGGTGCAATTTGGAACTACTCCCGACTAAGGAAACCTGCGTCTTTGGGTAACTTGAAAAGCGCTATGTAAGTCTAAAGGATTATTATTATTACAACTCCGAGAAATCAGTGTATAAGGTTCGGCTGCTGTCGCACATAGGCGCACACACACACACACACACACACACACACACACACACACACACACACACACAGTGAAAAGGATCTCCAGCTGCTAATCATCCCCCACCACCAAACAGCACCGGGCTAAGGCTAAGTACACCTGCTGGAAACAGGTAAGCCTCAAAGACACTAGCTCAGACTAAATACCACACTGTAAAAAAACAACCTAATTTTACAGTTAATAACTCTACATTTTTACAGTGGTTTTCTGTTTTTTGAAATTGTATACAAAACTACATATAATAATGGAGGTTAACTATAAATTAAAAACACGACTCCTATTTTAAGGATAATGCCAATAATGACAAATTACATGGATTTCAATTTTTTTTACAGAAAATAACTGTATTATTTATACATACATTTTCCATTTTTCTGAAATACATGCAAATGTAAATAAAATTACACTGATAATCTGTAATTTAATATGTAGCTCATTATATTATGGTTTATGTACATACTAACAATTTAGCATGATTCTATGTAAATTTACAGTGAATTCTTCACTAATTCAGCATAAACATTTTTGCAAACCCATTTTCATTTAACCTGTTAGAACCTTGATGTTTTTTCCTAAATGACCTAAAAATTCCATGCCCAAATGTAAAGGCTTACTTTTGAGTTTTAGGCACAGTATGGTGGAAAATTTCAATTTGATGTTACAGAGTACCCGTCAAGCTATGAGTACCATATATGATATCTGAAATTTTAGAAAGATGTCGATAACCTTCCCAAAATGAAGGCGCTCCCTATTTTTTTTCATTTACATCTAGATTACTGTGGATGTAAGTAGGAAAATGAATAGAAATGCCCAGTTTTGTCATATAATTGTGTGCCCCCAAGGGTATGCCATCACTTGAACAAATTTGGAACTGATATCTCATCCCAATCAAAAGTTAGAATATAAATAATCGGTGAGCCCTCCATATACTTCCGTGACTTTTGCTGCTTTTTGATTATACCAGACTCTATTTCAATCTTCTCGTCATCCAACCGTTGAAGCTCTTCCAATACTACTGTTACCCCATAAAAACAATCTTTTTGGGGGCTGGCTCTCTGTTTTATTTTTAGAAGCCATGATGATGTAGAATAAATGTGTTTTGTTGTGCACCTGCATTACGTTATAGAACTGTCAAAACTTGCGTGGCTAAACGGCAAAACAAATGCACGTGAATTACTGATTACATCCCACCTTCTCTGTTGTGCACTCGGATATCTTTGCATCTCATTGGTCTACAGTCATGATTGACACATGTGTGGACCAGTCAAGGAAAGTATTAGTTTATGTTTTTCACGCACAGACTTAGCAGAGTTTACCATAGCAACCATGGACATATGATAGCAACAAAATAGTCTTGGGTGCGCGCATTGTGTCAGACTGACAGGTCAGTCAACCTATGATATTAGTTACAGGTTCCCATATCTTGCTGGCTGATTGGGTTATCCTGATAAGATAAGACTCTGTAAAAGGTCGGGATAGCCTTCACGCTTAGAGCAAGATGTTACTCATAAGAGGACTCAGGAGGTTGAAGATGTTAGAAAGATGGGTATTTTTATTAACCCAAATAAGGCACAAAGGCAGTTAAAACACTGACAATACTAAATCAATATAAAAAAATACAGTTTTCACTAAGGACAAATGCATGAAGCCACCAACAAATAAGCAATTCACATAAGACCACATGTATAAAAAGGACCATTAACTGGTCAGTGAGAGTCCTTATTAAACACGATCACTCTCACTACGAAACAAAACAAAAGCAAATAAAAGGACCAAGGTAACTAGCCCATCGTGAGAGCTCCAAGGACTTACGTCCTATTAAACTGGCAACTTTCCTGAACAAAGAACAAAGGTAAGTTTAAGTAGCCTTGACAAGCACCTTGAATTGGCTCATACCAATCATTGATTTCAGGTGTGTCAATCAGCAAGGCACCAACACCTGTGGCTCACAGCAGCCATACCTAAACAATCAAACTCCCAATCAACTAGGAAACACAGACTACACATGGTAGCAATTAGGCTTGGTGCCGGCATAGCCGACACATAATAAAGCAGACAAATCTCATTAAACATAAACTCCATATATCGCGCCATCTTCACAACACAAACTTAGACACTAAACACCGGTTGACAAACGGTATGAAATATGACAATATGATTATTGTTAAACTAAATAAACAGAACATTTCAGAGACAAGACATTGAATGTGTGCTGATTTTAACTGAACAAAGACATGAACATCAAACATGTAACACACACACACACCAAAACACCTTCACCCAGTCCACAAAAGCAGCAGCCTACAGGCTGCAGTGGTGGGTCACACAGGTGCCCCGTCACAGACTCACTTTGTTCATTCGGTTAAAATCAAGCCACCCCTGAACTAAACACCACTATACATATTTGGGACCCATTCTAACGGCATCGGCAAGCCTGGTCTAGTCACACAAGAGCATTGTCCAAATTCCCTAATGCTGAATGGGCACTAAATCCAACAGACCCACTCCAAAATCTTGTGGAAAGACTTCCTATAAGAGAGGCAACTGTTATAGAGTAGTTTTGGAATGAGATGTGCGTGAAACTCATATATGTGTGATGATCAGGTGTCCCAATACTTTTGACCTGACCTAACCTTGGATCTGGCTGGCCCAGAGCAATGCAGAACAATAAAGACGAGACAAGGGGGAAATTACTTTGCAATGGACTGACTCACTCCATGTAGTTTAATATGAGTCTGAAGTCAAATGTTTTAACTTTTGTGGGTAGAGGCTATTGTGATGTTCCTGCTGAGCTCCGCTCCGGCCACGCCCCCTTCAATCACACAAGCACATACACCTGTTTCACTCTCACTCATGCTCTCAGCTGCATGTCATCAGTATCATTCACCATCCCAGCTGCACTGCATTCAGGTCCCAAATCACATGATCACACACACCTGATTCACTCCTATATATAACCTGCACTCCCCTCACTCCGTGTTTGGTCTCGTCGCTACAAGGGTGAAACCTTTGCCCGAGTCTTCTAGCTCTGTGGCCCACTCTACGTCCCTGGGATTCCGCCTTCCGGCCACCGGCAACTACAACCCCATTGTCAGCTGGCTTCCAGCCCAGCAAGCTCTCTGTCCGTGGGCGTCCAGCCCCGCAAGCTCCCTGTCTGCTGGCTTCCGAGTCAGCCATTTCGGTGCCGGCAGACTTTTAGGACTGCATTATCCAGAGTGCCGTGCATACGGCACCGGGAGTAATGTGACTGTCTTGTCCGGCCTGTAGCCGTGTACCTCTGTTCTTTGCCCTTGCGCACAGTAGCCAGAGTGAGACTCTGTGCGATCTTTAGTTCATGTTCCTAGATCTTTGTGTTAGAACTCTGTTTGTTAACCCTTTCGTGGATTTGTATACTCTGTTTGTGTCCTGTTCCCCGTCTGTACTCCATCAATAAACTCTGCATCACCTGAAACTCTTCAATCACAAACCCTGCAAGTCAATGTTTGAAATAATTGTCTTCCAAAATAAAACCATCATTTTACAATCTTGAGCATGTGTCAGCGCTTTATTGAATGTGTTTGATCATAAAAATGTAGGAGCAATCTGGAAAATGACAGTTTCTCTGCTAAATGTGAATTGCCGTCACTTAATTGAAGGTGTTTCATTGTAATAAATGAGGGAAAATCTGTAAAATACCAGTGTTTCTCTGCAAAACTGTTAGGGCTGCCACTTTATTGAAGGTGTTTAATCTTAATTAAAGAAGCCTGACTTAATGAATGGTGTTTGCTCGTTATAAATTAGGAAGAATCTGTAAAATAACAGTATTTTTTGCTGAACTTGTAGTACTGTCACTTTATTGAAAGTGTTCGATATTAATAATAAAAAAATCTGTAAAATAACAGTTTTTCTCTGCTGAACTGTTAGGGCTGCCACTTTATTGAAGATTTTTAATCTTAATTAAAGAAGCCTGACTTAATGAATGGTGTTTGTTCGTAATAAATTAGGAAGAATCTGTAAAATAACAGCATTTTTTGCTAAACTTGCAGTACTGTCACCTTATTGAAAGTGTTCGATATTAATAATAGATACAAAAATCTGTAAAATAACAGTTTTTCTCTGCTGAACTGTTAGGGCTGCCACTTTATTGAAGGTTTTTAATCTTAAATATCGAGGAAAACATTGTAAAATAACAGTGTTTCTCTGCTATACTTTTAGTACCCTAACTTAATAAAAGGTGTTTGCTCGTAATAAATTAGGAAGAATCTGTACAATAACAGTTTTTCTCTGCTAAACTGTTAGGGCTGTAACTTTATTAATGGTGTTTGATTGTATTAATTGAGGAAAAATCTATAAAAAAAACTGTTTTTCTCTGCAAATCCTTAAATGGAAATATCTGTAAATATAGGGTTTTTGCACTTTATTTGAATTAGGATGTTTTACTTTAATTTTGCGGTTTTTGTTTGGCAGCCGTAGCTGCCAGTAATTTACTGTTTTTTTACAGATTTTTTTTTTACAGTGCAGTTGACCTGTTTTCATATGCAGAAAAGCTACCAAATTGCCCAGCAAAGCATTCAGACAGATAAACATTAAAGAGGACTAAACTAAACAAAAGTAACAAGCAAAACAGCCACTAACTGATGGTCACACCTTCAAGTCCAGGTCTAGGTAGTTAAACCCAGAAGAGTGGAAGAGCGGGGTCAGGCAGACAGTTGCGATCGTTGTTCACCTCCGTGACCTATTCAACTGTGCAGAGCACAGGCGTACAGGTGTGTCACACCAGGAAGAAACCTCCCTTAAATACACTTATGGCGGCCGTTGAGAATGGACAGTGTACCCTGCTTCCACACTTAGCGTTTTGACCGTTATGAGTACAGATACGGGTCCTTTGGGTATACTTCTTTTCGACGCGGAAATGGGAAATCGGAAAACGGAACACCCTACATACTCACACTAAGGATGGTAGGTACGGTAGGTAGGGAAAACGGAACAGAGGGCAGATGAGAACTGCCTTATTGCCATATTGTTCCTCTACAAGTGTAAATGACGTTGGGTTTAAATCGCCTCATTGCCATATTGGTCCATATTGTTCCTCTACGAGTGTAAATGACGTTGGGTTTAAATCGCATGGGAAACTACATTTAAAAACAATTATGTAAAGTAAGTCTGGGAATAAACTGGAAATTTCAATCCACTGGAAAATAATTGGGAACAGAAAATTGTGTTATCTTCTATGATATAATGGGTACTTTATTAGAAGAAACATATTTTATGGATATGGTTAGGGATTTGCAAACGAAACATACAAACACACAAAGACACAAAAAGTCAAATTAAGGGCAGCTTTCAGTAAAACCTAGTGGACATTTTAAAGTAATTTTTTAGACCGGTGACCCTGTCTCTCTGTTCTGCCCTGGGAACACGATGTTGTCCTGTGTCAGCTCACATCTTGTCTGTAATCTCTAGCCGTGAGACCTTCAGACGGTTCCTCGGCACACGATCAGAGAGGACATCAGAGAAAAGAACAGAGAAGGACGTAATCTTTATCTTTCCGTAATTTTTTGTTATTTTCATATTCTATTAATTTCTTCATTAATTCTGTTCATTTCTTCAACTATTTTATCACTTTCTTATCATCTATTCTATTACTTTTCCATCATTTTATTGCATTAAGCTTGTGTCCCATGTATTGTTTGAGTACCCCCATTCTTTTCCCAAGTGCCACACTATTTATTGTCAGTATTTATCTTCACAAATGGAGGACCTGGTAATCCTAAGGCAGGATCTTGACATTGAATATGAAGATAATGTTTCATTTCCTTCTGATTTCAAATGCAGCGTTGTTATGTAAGACTACAATCCCACACCATCCCTCCTCGTTTTGTGGTCTAGCATACAGGACTTCACGTGTGCAGATGTAGTTTTCTTTAAGACTCATATTGTTTCGTCCTTAGCCAAGTGCCCAGTGTGAATTGCTGTATCATTCCCATATTAGACTAAAATGAGCCTCTAACACCCCCCCCCAACCCCCCAACCCCCCCGGGCGCTCAGAACAGCATCATCTACTACCCACCCCTCACACACACAAACATACACACACACACACACACATAACCTTCTACTACGCTTAAATTAAATCCGGTAAACACCAGTCTGCAGTATTCCTAGTGAGAATACACCGTTCAGCACACACACACCCACACACACACCCTCCCTGATGACGTCAAGCGGACACCCTGTCCCAACCAGGAATAGAGCTCTCGCTCTGCCTCCCTCCCCTCGCACACTCATTAAGTCACAGAACTGTTTACAAACATCCTCACACCCATAGGCCCTGCTATTAGGTAACATCATAACACACAACAGGACACCAACGTTTTCTTTGAAAGACATGGAAACTGATTGTGCACAAGTGCCTTGACTCTCAGCCGTTTCTGTTGTGCTTGAGGATCGATGCTGAGCAACAGGTGGGGGGTGGGGGGGTCTTCTCATCCAGCAGAGGGGTTTCCGCAGGGAGAAGTAGAGAGAAAAGCATGTTGTTCTGGCATTCCTGGTTCTGGCTCTGACATAATTTCTCCTTTCCTGAAGCACTCGAAGCCACAGGCCTTGAAAAGAAACGTCAGCCTGACTGTCTCTCTATTTCTTGCTTCGATTATTTCTCTCTGTCTGTCTGTCTGAGAAATCTGTGGTAAAGAGCTTGCCTATACACAGTACATACACACTAAAATGGCATAATGCCCTTCAAACAAGGTCATATAGACAAACATATGTTCCCTATGGTACTGTTTAATTAAGTGTGTTGCATGTTATACAACAGTGAATATTTACAAATGTTACAGACTTTTCCCATTTGCAAAGA
>NC_137919.1:9474438-9496938 GCF_963457725.1 Sprattus sprattus
AGTTATTCATGAATGATGTCCTGCATCGTGACCCCTGAGTGCAACAACTCAAAATGATGAGTAAAGTAAAGTAAAGTAAAGTAAAGTAAAGTAAAGTAAAGTAAAGTAAAGTAAAGTAAAGTAAAGTAAAGTAAGGTTAGAATGATATTTCTGCCCAAGTATGATATTCTACAGTTGTGTTCTTGCATAAACCTGTGCCCACATTTGATGCCCTCTGACTGGCCGCTGGGGCAACGTAAAGTGCCGATGTCATTAATGCCAACTAAGTCCAACGTTGTGCAGTCCTGGACACCGCCCCTGTACTGCGACATACCGCCCATGCCACCCTCACCCAGCATGCTGCCCTCTGGCCGCCCGCCTGTGCCCGGTCCAGTCCGGATGCCATTCCTCCAACACGCCCACTGCCCTCACAGTCACCCTGGGCTCTCTGCATGCTGGCCGATGACAGATTTAGTGGCAAGAAGACGCCAGGGACATCTGAATGAGCCAATCACGGGCCTTGGTTTGGGGGTGTGACCTATCAGAAAAGAGGGGTGTGCAACAATAGGATCATCATAAACTGGACATGTTCCTATTTGGTTTATACGTACGTCGGGTGGTAACTGCATTGGAACGGCTAGAATTTGCTATGGCCTAAGTAAGGGTGAGGGTGTCACCTGATTGGTTTTGAATGGGGGTGTTTAGTTTCCTCTCCACTCTCCTTGTCTGTGTGTGTGTCGGGGGGGGGGGGGGGGGGAGAACCAATGGAGATAGAGGTGTGTTAAGTAGGAGTGTTGCCAGCACACACACACACACACACACATTAGCGCTGGACATATAGGACATTTCTGGAATGTCATGTTTCATCATTCCCTCCACACACACACACACACACACACACACACACACACACACACACACACACACACACACACACACACACACACACACACACACACACACACACACACACACACACACACACACACACACACACACACACACCACTACCAGAATGTGTTTTTGTCTCCTGTCTATGTTAAACAGAATGGGACACTAAGACAATAGCCATAAGCCGGAACGGGTTCCCAGAGATGGCCACACATTACAAGACACAGATGCTAACTAAGACTAAGCGATGAGAAGAGTCTACACACACACACACAACACACACACACACACACACACACACACACACACACACACACACACACACACGCTAACTAAGCATGTGGGTAATCAGTGCTATGTGAACCCGGCAGACCAAGCCAGTATCCCCGCATATTGAGTCATTTGATGTCTTGAAATGTAAAACAGAGCAAGAGACCTTGTTCTCTCTTTTTCCCCCACTATGTAGGCAACATGAGAATAAGCTGAGGATCTGAAGGGGAGTTCTGCTGTCTCTTATTCGTTGATCTCACTCAGTATTTGAACTGTTTGGAAGCTGTGAACGGAACTGTTTAAGGGTCTCAACTTGATAGAAAGGGGCCACATGTGGACTTCTTAGTAGGCTATGCTTTCCCTTTGCGTATAAATAACACAGAAGCACGATGCAACACAGGGACTTCATCGACACATTGTGGATTTAATGTATTCCTTGCTTTGTTAATGTTTTTGTGATATCTTAGTTCTCAGTAAGAGAGGATTCACTCGAGATGATCACGTTTAGCATTTAATTCAGGAATGCACAGAGGTTGCAGAACAATCATCACTCAGGTTATCTCTACTTGATCTGCTGTCAATGTCTTGAGCCCAGGGGGTTTACTGTCCCTCCTGATGGAATGGGGTGGTATGCAATAATGTGAACCAGATAATCAGGATACCACAGAATTCATGTGATAAAAATGATTGAAATAAAAGTCTTCATACTGACTCCTGTCCTGTCATGCACATACACTAACACTCCTTCCTTTAGAGGTTATATAACAGTTAGTGCATTACTTTGACACCCAGAAGTGTGTGGATTTGAATGATCCTGTCAGACTGGCCAAAGGGACAGATTGCAGAACTGGATCTGAGCTTATTTATGTCTGTTCGGGACAGCAAACGGCATGTATCTGCTGCCACCTTGTGGATAAAAGTGGACATGGCAAAACATAGTCTGTATGCAGACTAAATGTACAAGTCACTGTATATAGGGGTCCAATAATTAAACCAAAGACAAATGTAATGTGTTGTGTGACGTAATGTGTGCATGATGTTTTAACTATGTAAAGTGCATTAAATGTAGAAAAAAACTTTTGAGGTCAAAATAGATGTTTGGGGCGCCTATGTCCTTTGACAAAGTATATTATTCAAACGTGTTTTGGGAGAATAATTATTAAACATTAACACAAGCAATGTTTAATAAGTGACTGCCTTATAGAGGCCATAGTTGCATAGTCTATAGTCACTGGTGTAGTCCACGGTATACACAGGTATACGGAGTATACCCACTTATTTTTCAGTCAGCATTGAGTATACCCACTTCTCAAAACAGGGTGTTTATCCTGTGCTGTATGGGCTGCTTAATGGGTTTTTTTTTTAGAGTAAACCCACTTCTCCAGGGACCACTACACCATGTCTATAGTGCCATAGTAACATAGCCTATTCTCCCCATAAGTTAGATATGCCTATACCTGCCTTCCTGTATGAAGCGTCATGCACGACATCATGTCTTTGTACCGCATTCATGTGATGGTGATAACACGTGCCTACTATATGAAATACGTATATTTGAAACAGACTGTTCTAGGTCAAAGCCATTGATGGTTTGGTGTGTTGTATTTTCATCTGATGAATTGGGTGAAAATTCCCTATTCAACCCCCACATCGAAAGCAATTAACCAAGAGTTAAGCCATTCCCAGTCTTATTCTCCACTGAAACAGACCGTTCACAGCTGTTAAGTGTTTTGCATGAGGTCCGTGTAGTCCATTGCATTAGTTGTGTACAGGGGACAAGCTTTTTCTCGGACAAAACTTTAATTTCGAATATGCCTGTTTTTTTCGTAATTGTTAATATATATAATCTTGAGAGTGATTAACTCGCCAATGTAAATAAATGGATTCAAGTGTGTTCATACAGAATTAAAATATTGTTCCAACCCGGCAAATAACTTAAAGGTCCAGGTACAACTTCAATGAATCGTTTAATTGGTTCCAAGTAGGCATAGGCTATGTGTCTATGTAGGTAGGCTATGTGTCTAAAATTATGAAAAAAATCATCTTCACCTGTAATGTTATAAAATTACTTTCGATTAGTTACCGAAACTACACATCCCCATTCAAAAACATGGTCAATCAGGTGACACCCTCATATGTTCATAATTTTTAAACTATCGATATTATTTAGAAATGAATTAAAAGCAGCCTTTAATCTAAACCAAAGACTTCAAGCCGAACTACGAAACCCGATGGCCAGTGCGAAAACAAATTATGTTGGCCTTCCCTGTTGCAAAGCGTTTGATTGGCTAGGATTTACAACAGACAGACATAGACGGGAAATCATTGGTCCTTTTTGGGCAGGCAGTACCCCGGATGTCCAGGACTTTCCAAATATATTACGGTCAGAAGGCGGGATAACTAGTTCAAATCAGGCGAAAGACTTGTTTAGTATACTGTCTCGAAGGATTTTGGTTTGCCTCTAAAAGAAAAATGGTAAGCATTGCATTTAAATGTGTGGTTTAAGTATAAAACCCCACCATACAATCATGTTTAGTGGTCTGTGAAAGCTTGATACCGGTTTATTTGGTAATAGAAAATCTAAAATACAGTTACAGGGTCGGCTGCCCCCAACGTTATCAGATAACGTTAGCTAATGTTACCTTAGCATGTTTGCGAAATGATGGGAATTTGTCATAGCAGCGAATGTAACAGCGTATCCTGGTTTATTACATTTCTGTTTCTCTCATTCTGTGTCTTTCTAGGCTGGCGGAAAAGCTGGAAAGGACTCCGGGAAGGCGAGGACAAAGGCCGTTTCGCGCTCGCAGAGAGCCGGTCTGCAGGTCAGTTTTGTATCAAGCTAAAAGCGCGCCTCCGGTGCCACCTAGCCTGTATGCTAGTTAACAAAGCTAGGCCAATTATTCACCGCTATTTCGATAACGTCATTTTTGTTTCGACAATGAGCATGGGCGATTAAGTTTTTTTTTGTTTACATTACGTTGTTCGCATGCTTGTTGTAGACTTCACTTGGACTTTTCCCCATTTGTGCTGCTCGTAAACGTGTATTGCTGGATCACCGGTGACGGTCTCAATCATTTTTGGCGCTCTGTTGCCTGTTTCGTGCAGTTCCCAGTCGGCCGTATTCACAGACACCTGAAGTCCAGGACCACAAGTCACGGTCGCGTTGGCGCAACCGCAGCGGTGTACAGTGCCGCTATCCTGGAGTACCTGACGGCTGAGGTAACGCTAGCTTGTGATGACAATTAACTTTTACGCGATTTTGCCACTGTTTGGGGTGTGAGTATTGCACCGCATGACATCACGCTGATTTTAATCGTGGTCTTTCTACCTGTGCGCAGGTGCTTGAGTTGGCAGGAAACGCATCTAAGGATCTTAAAGTGAAGCGTATCACCCCTCGCCACTTGCAGCTCGCCATCAGAGGAGACGAGGAGTTGGACTCGCTTATCAAAGCGACCATCGCCGGCGGTGGTATGTGTTTTTGTTTTGATTATATGTGCCTTTTGCTTGTCATTTGTCCACGCTTGATTAGCTAGGCATTACAGATTTAGAATATCGATGATATTGCTTAAAGTGAACCGCACCGTTTTAATGTAACATATTCCGTCCTCCAGGTGTCATTCCACACATCCACAAGTCCCTGATCGGAAAGAAAGGCCAACAGAAGACCGTATAACTGCGTGGAGACCCATGTTGATGTCACTCTCAGGACCTTAAGCTGAACGTGGTTCCCCCCCTTTGTATTGCTGTCTGTATGTGTAGTTGTATAGAGTTCCCCTTGTATGTGTTCTACCCTTTTTTTAATTTTATTTTTTTAACTGCCCAAGCTTTGCATCTACTCATTTTTGGGGTGTTTTTTAAAACGTGGCTTCAGAGAAGCTGGTTTTCTTTTGTATTTTTTTGGTGCTATAGTTTTAATGTACTCCAGTTTGTTTGTATACATTTGGCATATTACTTTATCCATTGATTTTGAGGTTTTATGCAAATAAAGCTCAAAATACACTGCCTCTCTATGTAATGGCCTCTTGTCTGTCTTTGAGGGGCTATTTGCTGTTGAAGGTCCCTGTGTTTGGTGGGTAGGGGTACAATTATGGACTGGCGAGGCTAATTTTGGGGTCTATATTTCTCATTAATAAGGAAGGTAGGAAAATACCCTATTTTTCCAGCTGAGGAACTACTTCTTTACTTGGCTGTACGAGGGTTGTTTTGCATCGCAGTTTTAGATGAACGTAGGGTGTTAAGTTTGTTCAACGTGCAATGAGTAAAACAGTTTGGAAAGTAGCCTAACTTGTGATCATTTGGTGGCTGTACAGGCTCAATAATACTGATTGCTAAAAGTGTTTTCAGACAAGTTTGTTTTAAAGTGCTGTCAGAATTGATTCTGGCATATACTGAAGAAAAATATAAATGTAACATGGGAACCAAGTGTTGTCCTGGGCTTGCACTTGATGCTAGAAATGACTGATTCGCATGGTTCTGGCACCAGACATACAAAGAGATCGAATTAAAAAAAATGTTTTAACATGGACACATTACACAGCATTGCATGCTCTTTTAACGTTCATGAACCGTTAATTCGAAGCTATAGGCTATACTTGTATATGTTTGGGGGCATGAATGACAATTTCGACGTCATGAAGTTAGGCCGTTTAGAGGTTTGTTAGTCTATATATATATATATTTTCGCGGGGGAAATTCTTGGATTATTAAAAAAATAATCCGTAGTCAGTGTATTGAGACATATCTGCATCTCCCACATAAAACTGGGTTGAATGATCCTTTTGCAGGTAGGGTGCGTTTTTAGTGACACTGTTCTACCACTAGGCGGCAGTCCTCATTGTCTGCAATGTTACAATTAGCTGTTCAAAAAGGATAAATTGGCCTTTTTAAGCGCTCAGCAGCATTAATGAGTGATTACGAGACAAGATACTGTCGGATTAGAGAGAACATGTCGGTTATTCTGCGCAGGTGGCCTGAGGCGCCTAACTGTTTTACGGCTCAAACAGGTTGTTGGGGCTGCCGCCCGTCTTTGTGGAGCCTCACCCCAGTTGCAGGAATGCGGAGAAGGGTGCACTTGTCCCTCCTAAGCGTTCTCTACAGGCTTCATACATCACAGAGAGCCGCTAGGTTGTAGCAGGTGTAGGCTTTAGGTAAGGTTGAGAATATGCTTATTTTGTAGCCTGTATAATAAAAAAGCAACTTCTAGTGCTGCAGCCTACCAGCTAATGATGCTGCCAGGTTATGCTGTTTGCCTGGGTAGAGATTTGACTTATTTTCCTTTACCAATTTATAGAAAACCATATAATGTGAACAATTAAGTGTGTGCGTGTGTTGAGGAGTGATGAGTAACTTTGTGACCTGGATATCTAGAATGACCGTTCCCTGAAGGGAGGCTTCCATGCGCTTCTGCCTGTGGGTGTCTACAGTGAATAATAGCCTATACGGAGGTCTAATATCATGAGAGGTTAAGTGAAGAGGATCTGATGAGCTCATGTCTGAGATACTGACCTCGGAGTCAGAAAACACCCAAAGTAAGGAGAGGGAATAAAATAGGTTACACAATATCGGTCTCCTGTGAAATTAAAATAGCCTACACATCAAATAAGGGAGGGATGAAGCACATTGAAGAGTTCCTTATAGGATTATAATGGCGCAATCTCTCTAAACACCCACGCACACACAGACATTTGATCTAAAGTTGTGAAAGTTAGAACTCATGACGGTACGGTAGGCTACTTGATTTGCTTGCACAGAATGAAGAGAATAATATCATGATGCGCATAATCTTTTTTTTTAACTGATACGAGGACACGACGATACGACAAACGATTTGGGAGTGGAGAGAGAGAGAGAGAGAGAGAGAGAGAGAGAGAGAGAGAGCGAGAGAGAGAGAAACAGGTGTATCCACTTCTCAGTCACACCGCAGCCCAGAGCAACAACGCTGCTGTTGAAAAGAGCACCGGAGTAATCAACTTTGTCAAGTCACTGAAAAAATGAATTTCCATGTTCTATCCTGGATATTTAAAGTGTTTACTTGACAATTGCACTGTCCACCTGCCGACTCAAGGCTTCTGTGAGTATTTCTTTATTTGGGTTATCGTGGAGGAAGATCTGCGCAATTGAATCCTTCGCCGCGCCTGTCAACTTCAGGGCGGCCACGGTACATTAACCGTCTACAGCATGTGTGATATCAGTTGTTAATGATCTGGACATAAATCGGGAAGGACACTTGGCACCCTAAATACACAGCAATTTATGAGAGAAGACGGACATCCAACAATTAATCACTGGACGCTAATGAGGATTCCGGAATCTGTCAATGGACTGGGAATTTAAGTTTCTTCAAAATATCTGAAGACAGAGCGAGAAAATGCTTTAATGAATGGTAGTAATTGTCTTCAAAGCAGAAATTTTAAAAACGTTAGAGACCAGAAGTAATTTACCTTTCTCAACATAACCCTGGGATAAGGCTGTTGCGCAAAGTCTGGATGATGCTGTCAAGCCAAATTACACTAAGGCTGTGCGTCTATGGAACACTGAGTAAGTAGACTACATATCATTCTGTGTCATTTGAATTTTAATATTTGGATTGGGTGGTTAAATAAAGTTCTTTGTGTACTTTGACACCCCATTATGGAGTGATCATTTGGACTAGTGCTGAAAAACACAGTTCACTTGCCTGATATTTCAGGACGAACTGGTTGACTCTTGATGCGTTTGCTCCTACATGTCTGTGTGTGACTCAGCCGACTGACAGGAAGGCCCCTCTGACACACACACACACACACACACACACACACATCTAGCACGCACACATCTAGTTTTCAGAGGGTGATCTCCCTTCATTAAAGCTGCCGCCTCATTTGCCTATGCAGAGACGCAACGATTGTTTCCGTGAAAGCCCTGCAGGCGTTGTGGTTGCATGCAACAGCTACCTGTATTTGCACAAAACAACTGCACATGATGTATTCCATAGGAAAACAGCCAGTTTGTTGACCAGGTTTTTACCACAGAAAATTATGTAAACATGGCCTATTACACATTTACCCGGCAAGGATTTCAGAGTGCATATGTAGAGGCATATTTGTTATTAAGTGTTTGAATGTGTGTTTCATAGTTTTATGTGTGTGTGTGTGTGTTTTTATAGTCCAGTGTATGTTTGCGTGCATGCAATTTTTTGTGGGTTTTTGTACCATTAGTATGTCTGAATGCATATGGATGAATGTCTGCGTTTCTGTGCATTTCCTTGTGTGTGTGGGGAGGGGGGGCATTTGTATCTATTTATGTCTTTCAGTATTTTGGGTGTGGGTGAGTATTTTTTGTATGTGTGTGTGGGTGTGTGTGTATTGTCTGTATGTGTGTGTGGGTGTGGGTGAGTATTGTCTGTGTGTGTGTTGGTGTGTGTGCGAGTGTGTGAGAGAGAAGGCGTGCATGACTGATTGGGTGTGAGTTTGTTTGCTTATATTCAGTGAGTAGGCCTGCCTGTGTGGCAGGCCGGATGCTGAGTGTCGTGTGTTGCTATGTTAGTAATGTCGGCAAGGCAGATTCCAGCGATGTTGAGCCAATAGCACAACTGCACCCAGACATCGCTGGCCTAAGCCACAGATAACCCATCAGCAGACAGCAACAGGTTATTCAAACCCCTCAACACAATGCCAGACAACAAAGCACTCTTCAAAGCCCCTTACCTCCTCACCAGACAACAAGAAATACTTTTAAAAATCCTTACAACATAAACAGACAACGAGAAATGCTTTAAATCCCTCACAACACATCCAGACAACAGGATACTTTAAAACCCCCTTACCACCTCATCAGACAAAAGGAAATACTTTAAAAACCCCTCTTACCACCTCATGAGACAACAAGAAATACTTTGAAAACCCTCACAACACATCCAGACAACAGGGAAATACTTTAAAACCCCCTTACCACCTCACCAGACAACAAGAAGTACTTTAAAACCCCTACCTTACCACCTCACCAGACAACAAGAAATACTTTAAAACCCCCTTACCACCTCACCAGACAACAAGTACTTTAAAACTGCTGACCAGAGAGTAACCGACGCTTCAGACCATATACAATAGCGGGCGACTGACATGATGTCATCCCCTTTCTAGATTATTCAACATAATAATCATACAACTTCAGATCCCTTGTACAGATTTACTATACAGGAGGTGAGGCTTCTACTTCTATGATAAATAACCTACTTTTGCGATTCAGCCTTAGCCCAGAAGGTTTGCATAAAGTGTGGCCCACATTGTGTCTTAACCTGCTCATGGCAAAACTGGCTCAAAAACAGAAATTCGTTTCCTGGTACAATTTGTCTCTGGCACTACATAACCAACCCATTGTACAGACTGTGACTTCTGTCAGCGCTGCCAGCCTATAACCCTGTGTGTGTGTGCGTGTGTGTGTGTATGTGTGTGTGTGTGTGCGCATGCTCCATAACGTGGGTTCCAAATTCTAACATCCTTGATGTTCTCCATCACTGCGGTGCAAGCTGGGATCAATGATGATGAGGGAATTATGACAATGTAAACGTTCTCCATGATCTGTTTCAAGTCCAAATTCAGCTGTTATATCTGCATAAATAGGCCAAAACACATCATAACGCCTCACTTGAACATAAGATTCATTGTAAACATGTCATGAATGGAAGACCCTGCCAAACAAAATAAGTTTTCATTTCTATTGATATAACAGTGAAATAAGATTAATTGTAAACATGTCATGAATAGTAGACGCTGCACAACAAAATCATTTCCATTGATATAACAGTTGATATAACAGTGAAATAGTAACATTATCGACATGTCATGACCGCATTCTTAATATCTGATGCTGTCACAGAATACCTCCATGGGATATTGGCTGTCACTGGGTCTACGACTGAAAGAGATGACACTTATCAACAATATAATCTTGACCATACGTCAGTCCCATGATGATGTTTGTGTGTGTGTGTGTGTGTGTGTGTGTGTGTGTGTGTGTGTGTGTGTGGGTGTGTGGGGGTTCTTACTCATGCATGTGTAGGAGGGTTGGGTGGAGTACAGGATTGACATGTCTCATTTGACCCACCCATTAACCTGGATGCCAAATCTGGATGTTGACAGTTACCGTGAACCTGACTGAGATCAAATTAAATCCTGTCTTGACAATGCTGAAAAACTTCCTTTATAGTAACAGTAAAACTGCCTTTGTTAATAGTTATTCCACTTGCATATTTTTAAGAGATTACTCAGCACTCTGATTCATCGCTAAACAACGCATGAAAGCCTTGCTATTTAAAAGACGATAATATCCACCCTTTAGTCAAAAACATCGAAAGGAATTTAAAATCCAAACAACAACAACGATGACAAACAATAACAAAAACAACCGATGACTATACGTGGCTTACATATTAGCATCTCAGCACACCCTAAAGCTCCAGGCCAAATGTTTATCTTTGCCGAAGGTGTGGAGGGCCTCTGGATCCAGATCAGCCCACCTGTGTCAGTATGGAGGGCCTCTGGATCCAGATCAGCCCACCTGTGTCAGTGTGGAGGGCCTCTGGATCCAGATCAGCCCACCTGTGTCAGTATGGAGGGCCTCTGGATCCAGATCAGCCCACCTGTGTCAGTGTGGAGGGCCTCTGGATCCAGATCAGCCCACCTGTGTCAGTGTGGAGGGCCTCTGGATCCAGATCAGCCCACCTGGGTCAGTGTGGAGGGCCTCTGGATCCAGATCAGTCCACCTGGGTCCCATGGGTTTGGAAAGGATCCAGATCAGCCCACCTGTGTCACATGGGTGTCTAAAGGCTTACTTGGCTGCTACTTTTTACATTCTTCCCCCACTCTTACCTGGAACCCCTTCCCACCTCCTTCCCCATTCCTACCCCCTTCTTACCTGGATCCCCTTCCCACTCTTGCCTTCCATACCACTCCACGCCCTTTAAAGGGTCTTCCCCTCTTTCCAGGGCCCCTCTACTCTATGGCTCCCTGATTGGCTCACAGGTTGATTGGTGCTGAGTGTCATCGATCTCCTTGACTACTGTATTCTGGGTTGCTTTGCCGTGTGTGTGTGTGTGTGTGTGTGTGTGTCTGTGTGTGTGTCTGTGTCTGTGTCTGTGTCTGTGTCTGTGTCTGTGTGTGTGTGACGTTGCGTCTCTGCAAAGGCAAATGAGGCGGCAGCTATAATCATAGGGAGATCACCCTATGATAACTAGATGTGTGTGTGTGTGTGTGTGTGTGTGTCGTTGCGTCTCTGCAAAGGCAAATGAGGCGGCAGCTTAAATCTTAGGGAGATCAACCTCTGAAAACTAGACGTGTGTGTGTGTGTGTGTGTGTGTGTGTGTGTGTGTGTGTGTGTGTGTGTGTGTGTGTGTGTGTGTGTGTGTGTGTGTGTGTGTGTGTGTGTGTGTGTGTGTGTGTGTGTGCGAGTGCGAGTGTGAGTGTGAGTGTCAGAGGTTAAATGGGTCAGGGCCTTAGCACATGCAGTGTGAGACTCAGTTAGTCCTGAGCGGCTGTGTGATGTCTTTGTAGCGTGTGGCAGAGTGTGGCGGGCCTCATCAGGCAGAAGACATGGAAAACAAGTTGAGCAACATAGCTGTCACTCACTCTTCTAGCGCCTCTCGCACTGTCTCTCTCTCTCTCTCTCTCTCTCTCTCTCTCTTTCGTTCTCTCTCTCTCTCGCTCTCTCTTCGTTCTCTCTCTCTCTCGCGCTCTCTCACTCTCTCTCTTGCTCTCTCTTTCGTTCTCTCTGTGGCAGACGCCTATTTTTCTTTCTCGCTCCTTTTGTTGTCCTCCCTGTTCCCTTTTGGTCCCCTTGCAACACCTCATTACTCCGTCTCGTGTGTGTGTGTGTGTGTGTGTGTGTGTGGGGACAGCCATTGTGTGCCATTCTAGAACCTGGCTGCCATCTTGGCTCTGTAGCTGCGCTGGGAACCAAGAACTGTTACTGTCTTCTATGTCGCCACAGCCTCGAAGGTAGCCAGCATTTGCCAACATGGAGGAATAACATTCATTACAGTAAACAATAACTGTGCGTTCCCTCATCATCATTGATCCCAGCTTGCACCACAGTTTTCTCCATCAAGGATGTTAGAACTTGGAACCCGCGTTATGGAGCATGCACACACACACACACACACACACACACACACACACACACATAACTGTAAACGTTTCCGTTTTGGTTGCCTGCTCCACCATCTGATGTGTCTCAACACTGAACATCCCAGAGCACAGGTTGCATTAGGAGTGTCAGTGTTGAAACCGCAAAGTTGGTTGCATGAGCCAACGGCAACTCTTCCCCTGAAGATACCGCTGTGTCACTAGGTGTTCGGTGAGCAGGCAAGACCAAACACGACACAGGCACACACACACACACACACACACACACACACACACACACACACAGGCACAGCCTCTGCCTTGCAGGTGGTGGCGATGGCAGATCCAGGGGAGTGGAAGCGTGGGAAACAAGGCAACTATTTCCTCAGTTCATGGTTGACTCGGGAGGGATTCTGCCATGATATGGAATGGGCGTGGTTGTCTTGTGATGGTGTTTTGGATGTGGTTGTCTTGTGATGGTGTTTTGGATGTGGTTTTCTTGTGATGGTGTTTTGTAATGCTAAAAGGAAAATCTGTCAGGGACAATTGGGGAATGGGTGGTGGAGCTTGTGTTGCTTCTAAAACTGTGTGTGTGTGTGTGTGTGTGTGTGTGTGTGTGTGTGTGTGTGTGCCTGTGCCTGTGCCTGTGCCTGTGCAGAGTTCCCTACAGTACCATCTCTATCATTAGTATCTGTCAGTCCAAGTCCAGAAAGCTCAGTTAAATCTGACCTTTGACCTTACCTGCCGACATTTGAGTAGCAAAATCCGGGAGATTTCAGCGACGGCTGTGAGTGGGGAGTTTTGAGGGGGGCATGGATGGCAGAGGCGGAAAATGTTGGTTTTGAGGGATGTTGTGCATATAAGTATTTATAGACAACGTATTAATTAGGTTTTATGTAGTCTTCAGTATATAATTAAATACACAATAACTGTGTTTATTAACTAAACTAATGTATTTATTATTATGTATGTATTCACAATAAATGTATTCACAATCACTTATTTATTATTATAACAACTAACTATTGCAATAACTTATTATTTATTCATTATTTTTTTTATTACAACAAAATCATTCATATGAACATCACAGAAACAGTTGATGTAGGCCTTGCACAGGTCTCAGGATATGCATTATAATTTAAAACTAATGTTTTGTACTATTGTATATGAAGGTGGCTGACTTGGCGGCCCTAAGTGTTTTCTTAGATGGGGTGTACTTTGAACGAGGCTTAGTGTAGTTTATTTTGCAAGACAAAGGAGTTGTTCAAACTTGTTCTATTCTCTGTAACTATTATTAACCATACTGAAAGTCCTCTCTGAGGAGGCATTGCTAAGTAATGCCTTCATCAGCCTTGCCAGCTGACCGAAGCGCTCATCTTTCCCTACAAGGCCCCAGAATCTGGCTGAATACTCGTCACAAAAGGAAAACGAGATGAAGTTTTTGGCGACTAACATTGCCATTTTCAGTTCAGCCTGCAGCACTTGATGTTGTTCGGTCTGTCCCTTTGTGATGTAATTTTATATTGTTTGAGTGCCCTTTTGTGCCTCAGCAGCATGGATACGTTTTTGAGACTTTTGTTGACGGACATGTTGACGGACATCAATCTTTTTCTCAAGATGACTGTAGTGTAATTCTTTTTGGACAAAGAAGTTTCCATGCATATCGAACAAACATATTTCACCTTCTTCGGTGGTACACTGGCGTCGCCTTCTGCAATGTTCCCTTTCCCTTCCCTTGCAGTTTCAAATTTGCGCGTCAATAGTCTGCGCAGAAAGATCAACTGTCCAATAGGATGTAGTTTGCCAGATTGACAAATGGGATGAAAATGGTATAGTGTATTTATTGTTGATTGTGTTTCATACAATATCTGGCAACTTTAGAACATTGTAGGCTTTGATTATGTATAATATCATCATAAAATACTGGAGATTACCGGGTGGAATGACAAAAGAGGATGGGAAAACCCGGAAAAACGGGAGAGTTGGCAGGTATGGCTTTGACCCTGGTGTTTTAATGAAGACTGGGCCAACTATGCCTTAGGTTTTTTTTTTCAGGGAGTAAATCAAATTGGCTAAATGTAGAGCTGCTCAATCATCATTAGAACAGCTTGTAGCATGATGTCATCAACAGTAGCAGGCTAGTTAGCGTACCAACTTAGCTATTGCTGATATTTACAAGGCAAGACTGTGGCAGTTACAGTTTTTCCTAGTTTTAGGCAAATAATCCACAATGCTTCTTTAACTTTCTCTCTCTCTCTCTCTCTCTCTCTCTCTCGCGCTCTCGCTCGCTCTCTCCAGTGGCGTGTGTTTTTGGGGAGTCTGTGCAGCCCCTCATCTCTGCGGTCCCCCAGCGAACTCTGGCGGAGGCGGAGACGCGGTTGCCATGCCCATACAGCGGGGAAGATCAGGTGGTACAGGTGGGATGGAGCCGAGTGAAGGCCAACGGCAACATCGAACAGATCATCATCTATGACTTTACTGAGGGTGTAAAAGGTGAGTGCAAGTCTGTTCTGGGTGTGTTCATGTGTTTGTGTGTGTGTGGGGGGAGTGTTATGTGTTTGTGTGTGTGTGTGTGGGGGGGGGGGTGTTATGTGTTTGTGTGTGTGTGTGTGTGTGGGGGGGGGGGGGGGGGGGGGGGGGGGGGGTTATGTGTGTGTGTGTGTGTATTCATGTGTTTGTTTTTGTGTGTTTGTGTGAGTGTGTGTGTGTGTGTGTGTGGGGGTGTGTGTTATGTGTGTTGTGTGTGTGTGTGTGTCCGGTGTGTGTGTGTGTGTGTGTGTGTGTGGGGGGGGGGGTTGTTATGTGTTTTTGTGTGTGTGTGTGTGTGTGGGGGTGTGTTATGTGTGTAGTGTGTGTGTGTGTGTGTGTGTCCGGTGTGTGTGTGTGTGGGGGGGGGGACTGTTATGTGTTTTTGTGTGTGTGTGTGCGTGCGTGCGTGCTTGCTTGTAAGTTTTGATGAGCGTTTAATTAATTTTCCAGCTCCGGTGTATAAAGCCGTGACCCAGACTTACCGTCTGATCTGTCTCCCTGCACTCATGAACTCATCTTCCCCCTGGGCAGTATCTTGGCACGCTAAAGAGAGAGAAAATAGTCATAGTCCTAAATGACATCACCACATGACGCGCGTGGGGTTCAGTTTACCGTCTTTTTCTTTCTTTCTTTTTTTTTCTTTTTTTTTTTAGTTTCGGTGGGCCAGTTGATTCTTGCCCCCACTGGCAAAGTCATCTTTAACAGGTTTGCCGTGCTCTGTTAAGCCGTTGGAGGTCAGTCTATGTGTTTTTCAGAACAATTACCTGATCAAGTTTCACCTTCAGTGTACCTGTGCAGCGTGCCTCCCCTCGAGTAGCCCCGGCTCCTGTGTCTGTGGGCCTTTCTGTCCTGTAAAGGGGGTACAAATTACCTGCTGGATCAAAGGTTTATCGCAACCATTATCTTACCAGGAAAACATTCCACAGTGCTCAGTCACCAATTTGCCAATCTTCTTAGAATTGTTTTTTTCACTGTTCTTGTATGAGGTTTGTTGTGGGATTGGAAACTCAGTGAAGTGACCCCCTCCGTTGGTAAAGTGTCGAGAAAAGCTTGATTTTAAGGTTCGATGGCTGATCATGAGGACGGAGGTAAACCGTATGCGTGGGCAGAAAACAATAGCTCAGGTGCAATTCATCTGACATTACGTACATTTTCACAGGTTTTTAAAGAGATTTTGTTTGAGATTTTTGTTTGTTTTGTATTTACAACCTTGTAAAAAAGTTTTTTTTGCAGTCATTCCTTTACAGGTCCTATCCTGGCATTGTCGAAGTCCCCTAAAAACTGATGTCTATTCCCCAAAACAACATATTTAGCTATTTAGACTCCTCTCACTGATGTAGCCTTATGCTAATGATATGTAAAGCCCCACCGTGTAAATTCACAGAATTGGTTCCTAGGTGACTTGTGAAAACCAGTCTGTCTGATTCTAGGGTTAGGTTTTTGAGTCTTTTTGTACAGTTCAGTTTGTGCAGTACAGTTTGTGCAGTTCCAAGATGGAAATACTCAGCTATGGTGTGGACTGATATGTTGTGTGTCATATAAAAAAAACACCATATGAACATGTTGACAAAAATACATAACGAGATTTTCATTGGAGGGGGTCTTTTCTTTACCATAAAAGACCACAGGTGCTTTGACTTTAGGAGTAGTGTGGAGCTGACTTTGTCTGAAACAACTGAGGTTGTAGATTGACTTTTATAGCGGATGTATGGTTTAGATGTGACCATGTATAGTTATTATATGTATATAGTTTATTTTCAGTATGCATTTGTTTAAAACGGATGTCTCTTTCCTGCAGAGTTTACAGAGTTTGTGAGTAAGATGCGTTTCGTGGCCCCTAAGCCTGTAAAGGACTTGACGCTCCTCATCCTGAGCACAGAGGAGTCAGACGAGGCCACCTACAGCTGCAAGATCACCACCTTCCCCTCGGGCACCACTGAGTCCAGGATACAGCTCACCGTCTGGAGTAAGTCTGCTGATGCTCTCCTTCTTCTTCATCATCATCATCATCATCATCATCATCATCATCATCAACAACATCTGCCTTCTCTTCCTCAAATAACTCTTCTTCCTCAACTACCATACCTCCTCTTTCTCTGCTACTCCCTCCTCTTTGGCTGCTAATCTCTACTCTTTTTCTCTGATAACTCCTCCTCGTTCTCTGATAACCCCTCCTCTTTATCTAATAACCCCTCCTCTTTATATGTAACCCCCCCCCCCTTTTTATCTTCTAACCCCTCCTCGTTATAATATAACCCCTCCTCCTGAGCTCACTACTCTTCTTTGTGTCCAAGGTGCAGCTCTCTGTCTGGAGAAAGTCTATTGACAATAATCATCTTCATAACCTGCCTTCTTTTTCTCAGGAAACTCAACTACATCTTTTTTTATCTGTTACCCCTCTCCTCTGGCGCTAACTCCTCCTCTTGAGCTAGCTCGTCAGGGACTTTCCTGTCTGGGGAAATGCTGTTGACTCCTCCTCATCCTCTCCATCCTTGTCATAAACTAGTTCCTCTTCCCCAGTGAACTCCTCTTCCTTAGCTAATCTCATTAGTAAACTCAAGACAGCGCGACCAGTGGCCAAAAATATACTGCACCTGTTCCTTTTCAATGGTGTGGACTGTCCTGTTTTTTACACAGAGGATTCTTAGTATCTTTTCCAAATCACTTTTCCTTGATCTCGATGGAAAACGTCATGAGGTCAAGGAAAGTTGTGAAGTACAATTTGTAAGGACTTAGGAAAGGACAACCGCGGTGCTACGTAAGTCCGACTGCACTTACACTAGCCTACGAATTATGCGAAGGCGGATGTTATTGACGTGGGTCATGTTGTTTGGTTTGTTGTTGCTGTTGAAAGGAATTGTGGGGCGATACTATCTCCTTTCCTTTCGTTAAAAGGATTCTCCAGTGTACCCAATGCTTAAAGATATACGGACCATTAAGAGCATTTAGAGAACCAGCTGTTACCATGGCTGTCACTTAAGTAGATACCTCTGGGTCATTTGAACGGGGCACTGGTCACTCTAATACTGGAGCTCCTGTGTTACTGCTTTCTCCTCTCCTTCTCTCTCCACTCCTCTGGGCTTGTCTGATCTCCTTTTTCTCCATCCTGTGATACTATTCATATATAACTTCCCCACCCTCCCTCTCTCTCTCTCTCTCTCTCTCTCTCTCTCTCTCTCTCTCTCTCTCTCTGTCTCTCTCTTGCTCTCTCTCCCCAGCCCGTCCCATCTCCAACCTGTGACACTATTCATATATAACTTCCCCACCCTCTCTCTCTCTCTCTCACTCACTCACTCACTCACTCACTCACTCTCTCTCTCTCTCTCTCTCTCTCTCTCTCTCTCTCTGTCTCTCTCTTGCTCTCTCTCCCCAGCCCGTCCCATCTCCAACCTGTGACACTATTCATATATAACTTCCCCACCCTCTCTCTCTCTCTCTCACTCACTCACTCACTCACTCACTCACTCACTCTCTCTCTCTCTCTCTCTCTCTCTCTCTGTCTCTCTCTTGCTCTCTCTCCCCAGCCCGTCCCATCTCCAACCTGTGACACTATTCATATATAACTTCCCCACCTTCTCTCTCTCCCTCTCTCTCCCTTTCCCCAGCTCTCCATCCTGTGACACTGTTCATTAATAACCCCCCACCCTTCTCTCTCTCCCAAGGTCGGCCCATCTCCATCCTGGAGCCCGTGGTGCTGGTAGAGGGCCAGTCCTACCGTCAGGCGGCTACCTGTCGCTCTGTTGGTCGGCCCCAGCCTCGGGTCACCTGGGATACGGACCTGGCGGGCCATCCTCAGAACCGCAGCGTGGACGCCAGGACCGTCTCCGGCCAGTTCTCCCTGCACCCCCTGCGCAACCTCAACGGGCGCCAGCTCGACTGCCTGGTGTGGCACCCCACCTTCGACACCCCCTTTAGGATCAGCAATCGCTTGGTGGTACACTGTGAGTGGGAGCACTGTGTGTGTGTGTGTGTGTGTGTGTGTGTGTGTGTGTGTGTGTGTGTGGGTGTCTGTGTGTGTGTGTGTGTGTGTGTGTGTGTGTGTGTGGGTGTGCAGTGTGCAGTGTGTGTGTGTGTGGGTGTGCACTGTGAGTGGGAGCACTGTGTGTCTGTGTCTGTGTGTGGAAGCTAGGCTAGGCTAATAACTGCCAGTACTAGCCAGTATTGGCAGTCCTCCCGAAACGGTCAGCAACCAGAAAACATGACACACTCTTACGGAGAGTAAATGTCTTGGTTCAGGATACTCATAGCCCAAATTAGCATAGATTAGCATGATCTGATGCATTCTTTACATTATTTACCTGTGTACTATGACAGAAATGTAACCATGAAACTCTGTCATAACTTAAACTATTCGGACTTTGAACTACTCTTACAACATAACTTAAATTATTCTAACTTTGAATTACTGTTACTACACAACTTAAATGATTCTAACTTTGAAAATGGGAAATGCTAGTTGTGATTTTTTGTCCCTGAGCTCATAGATGTACCCATTCCTTAGTTGCCAGCCTGAGGTTATGAAGCTGATTTAGTGCTTGGTGCTGCACGCTCTCTGCTGTGCTATGTGTATGTGTGTGTGTGTGTGTGTGTGTGTGTGTGTGTGTGTGTGTGTGATTGGCTCGGTTCTGCACGCTCTCTGCTGTGCTTTGACTTGCCGTTTGTCAAGAGCCTCGGAGCTCATTCTAGCTCCAACTGTGGCTTTGTCACAAATCAAGTTATTTGCTCTTCTTTGATGTTTGTGATGATGGGCACAAATCCAGTTTATAGTCAGATGTTTTTCGATGTGTACGACACAATAAGGTAGATAGGTGTAACTCTACCGGGTCGTGATAGGTGAGTCAAATGTCATCAATTGGGTCGTCGTCAGTGGGAACTGTCCTGTTTGTGTCCTGAGATATCCTCAGTAACGTTGATGAGGTGTTCATACATTATCTAGGTTCATACATTATCATTATCACAGGGACTAACGTATGTCGTCTACTCCTAGGAGTTAGAAATATAGAAATATTCTATAGTCTTTGTATGATATGGACATATTAATGTGCTCATACTGATATTTAATAACACACATAACCTCTACACATAAATTAATTTGAACCTATGGTGCAGCTCTTTTGCCTCAGTCAACTTTGACGTGTGTCAGGTGTCGGGTGTTGCTGCTTGGAAGCTCGGATTTCACGGCTGGGGGGTATTCCACGTACGTGGTTTAGTGACAATCCTGGATAAGTTAACTCCGAGTAAGTGGTAAACCTCCTAAAAGAAGAGCCCTCTGATGTTGTTTTGCTAGGAGAATGAACCAATGGGGGTTCCTTTATTAGGAGGTTTACCACTTACTCTAAGTTAATTTATCTAGGTTTGTCACTAAACCGCGTACGTGGAATACCACCCTGGTCTCTCAGGTGATGTGCGTTGTGGACAGGAGAGCCATTACAGTTTTGACCTCTAGGTGAACTCTATGGAAATGACTGAAGGTCCTTTGATTGTTTTGCTACATGGGTGGTTGAGGCATATGCATTTCCGGTCACAAGACATATTTACAGTTATCTGCTGTTGGTGTTGGTTTGAGGTTTACTACTGCTCTGCTTCAGGCACTTCTCCATGCCTCATAAACAAGTGCATGTCCTTACCTGTGATGCACGCTCGGATTCAGCGTGGTCCTATCGCATTTCAATGACACTCCATTGCATCAGGAGTGATTTTTCAAAGTTCCTCCAAGCATATACGTTATATGCAGTTTTTTGCCTTTTAGCAGAATTTTTGTTGATAAAGCATTTTTAATCACGCCTAATAGATATTCAGGGTTCACATGTGCTAATGAGAGGAAGGGGATACAGGTGCATCTTAATCATGTTATCTTAATCATAGAGGTGTGTGTGTAATCTTGTTTTATCACTTTGATTGGATTTGCCAATGTAGAACTGACCACTGGAGACAACAGTGAGGTGTGTGTGTGTGTGTGTGTGTGTGTGTGAGAGAGAGAGAGAGAGATGGAGAGTTTTACCTGCTAAATATGTTGCCCTTTGCTGGCTATTCATGTTTTCTTTGTCCTCCTCTGCCACCCTCCTCTCTCTTGCTTTCTATCGGTGTGTGTGTGTGTGTGTGTGTGTGTGTGTGTGATATTCCCAGACCCTCCTGATGTGTCGATCGTGGGCCTCAAAGGGGACTGGTTCGTTGGGATGGAGGACGCAGAGCTCAATTGTGTCAGTGGAGGAAACCCAAAACCCAACAACTTCACCTGGTCCAGGTAAGATGCTACCATCTCTCTTTCCTCCCACTCACGCCTACACCTGTTGCTATGCACCTGTTGCTATGGATCTGTCGTTATGGAGTCTTGCTGCATAAACTCACGCCCGTATGTGTGTAGTGTCTTAAGCCTTCTTCTTGTATGCCATCCTACCTGACAGGATTATTGGTGGTGGATTTATCCAGGCAGTTGGCCATAGTCTTAGTAGAGTAGTGTAGTGCAGTGTAGTGCAGTGTAGTGCAGTGTAGTGCAGTGTAGTGCAGTGTAGTGTAGTGTAGTGAGGTGTAGTTGGCCATGGTCTTGGTAGTGTAGTGTAGTGTAGTTGTAGTCATGAAGCACATTATACGTTTCACCAAAATAGGCCTTTGACAGTTATTGGAAACCAGGGAATGTATTTCAAATCTGAGATTGTTCCGTGTTGTGTTGACATTTTGGTTCAGTAGCTAGAAGTTGCAGCCACAGAGACACTACACACACACAAACACACACACAGCTCAGACTTCTGCAATATCACCTCCTCACTTTGTGTCCTAACACAATATGAACTATACAGCTAAGCTGATGATGGACAGTTATTTCTGTCGAACCTAATGATTACATACATTATGCTGGGTGACAACCTGTCTGTTTGTCCACAATTAATTAATTAATTAAATGAAGGAGACAGAAATGCACTTAGCTGGCCCTAAAGCCAAAAGAGATCGGCTTTTTAAAAGACTAGGGAATTCAGCTCATCAGAATAAAGTGGAGGCAACCAGTCAGGTGACTAGTGTCTTACTTCCGTGAAAAACACCAGAGTGTCTCCTCCGTGACGGTCTGTGCATTTTGTTTTTATAGACTGATGAGAAACACTTAAGCAATAGAAACCAAAGACTTTAGTCACTTCTACACAAACTCATACACACGCAATCATGTACACACAAACACTCATACGCACACACACACACACACCCTCACAAACACACATTCATACGCACATGCACTGTCACAATCAGTCACCTCCACACACCTATATTACTTTAATGCAGTTTTGCGTTGGTCAAGGTGACTCACACACACTCCCACACACACACTCCCACACACACGCACACACACACACACACACACACACACACACACACACACATGGATTTTGCAATCATGGCACTGACTGGAACACGCGCACACACATATGAGAAAGCGCACACACACGCACACACACGCACACAGACGCACACAGACGCACACACACGCAAACACAGACGCCATAAGTGGCCAGACCTGTTCTGTCTTTGTTCCTGTTGATGCAAAGCAGGTGAAGTAAATCCTGTCATGGTGTCCTGTTGCTGCTTGCACCTGAAGACAGACAAACACACTTTCACACGAAGGAGGGAGAGGGGGAGAGAGGGAGGGAGGGAGGGAGGGAGGGAGGGAGAGCGGGAGAGCGAAAAGGAGGGAGATGGAGAGAGAGATAGAATAGCAGAGAATGCGTGGGGGAGTGTGTGT